>NC_060281.1:73016075-73316075 GCF_021613505.1 Equus quagga | reverse complement strand
TAACTTTACAGTAGCAAAACCCGGCAGATGGTCTTAACCAAGTGATCAAAGTTCTCACTAATAACAGGACAAACTGACATCACGTGGCCGTGCATGATATGACACACTGAGGAGACGCCATTTTTGGTATTCCTACCAAAACTGCATAACCTGAATCTATGGGGCCAGCCCCGTGGCCGAGTGGTTAAGTTCGCACGCTCTGCTGCAGCGGCCCAGGGTTTCGCCGGTTCGGATCCTGGGCGCGGACATGACACCGCTCGTCAGGCCACACTGAGGCAGTGTCCCATGTGCCACAACTAGAAGGACCTACAACTAGAATATACAACTATGTACCAGGGGGCTTTGGGGAGAAAAAGGAAAAATAAAATCTTAAAAAAGAAATAAATTAATTAAATAACCTGAATCTAATCGTCAGAAAACATCAGACAAACCTAAATTAAGGAACATCTTACAAAATAACTGCCTATACTCCTGAAAAACGTACAAATCTGAGAACTGTTCCAGATTAAAGGAGGCTAAAAAGATAATAATTAAATGTGACACATGATCTTGGGCCAAAACTAAATGCTTTTGTTACGAGGTCATTACTGGGACAAATTTGGTATTGGTAAAATCTGAATAAGGTTTGTAAATTAGCTAATAGTATTGTCTCGATATTAGTTTCCTGATTACTGTCCTGTGGTTAAATTAAAAGAACGTCCTTCTTAGGAAACATACACGGAAGCATTTGGGGTTGAGGGCACCATGTCTGCCACTCCCTCTCAAATAGTTCATGAAAAAAATTACAGATAGAACATTGAAGCAAATGTGATAATAATTAAAAAGAGCAACCTTGTCAAATGCCATATTTGGAAATATGGCAGTGAATTAGGAGAAACGGCTTAAAAAACAAAGCAGTCAACTTTTGGGAGAGAATTTTGGGAGAAAGAGGATAAGGAATTATTTCTTTAGTCTTTTTTAAAAAGCTGTACTTATTTTAGTTGCATACAATGTTTTAAAAAAAATTCCAAAAAGTAAATCCATTATAAAACTTTAGAAACTACAGATTACTAAAAAAATAAAATAAAAAGTAAAGCCAAAAAACCCACTGCTATTTTACTCAATGTCTAATCCAACCAAAGGGAGTGGGGAAAGCTTTCCTTTCTGTCAGGTCTCTCCCCGCGTGTTCCCCCCCCCCCCCCCCCCCCTCCCCCAGAACCACAGTGATGGGCCGCGTGACTATTGTCCACCCAGCTGGGGAGAGGGTCCCTCCACCCACCTCCTGAAGTCCCAGGGAGATTTGGATGATGCCAGAAGCAGCACAAGTCTCCGTCCTTCTGGTGCCTTTGCCACCAGAAACATGAAGGTCTTTATGACTGTGGTGATTTTTACTGAGGTTTAACTGACATACAATCAAGTGACTAACCCCACAGCACAGAATATATTCTTTATTTGGCCCAGCTTTTTTCTGTGTATAATTCAGACCCAGATTTGAGTCCTGGCTCTGCCACAAATTGGCTGCATAACCTTATACAAGTCACTCCTTTCCACCTATGAAATGGGACAATTCTTCCCCCCTTTCCTACCCCCACTAGGTCATTGGGAAAAAAACAGATGAGCTTAAAATGACCTAAAATGCCAGATGGTCCCGTGCAGATGGAGGTGCTGAGGGGCAATGGATAATTCTGCTAAGGCTCCACTCCTTTCAGGATTCAGGCGTTTGCGGAATCTGCTTCTCTCTAATCAGTCAGAGGCAGCCCCGACCCCAACCCAAATCCTCACCAGAGCTCAGCAACCTGTCAGTTCCCTTTGGTCCAACACAAGAGAAAACCGGAGAGACTTGGAAGGTCTGGCCTCCTCTGAGAAGGAGCTCATGCGGGATCTGCCAGGGTCCCAGGAGGCCCAGAGAAAGCCTAGTCCTGCTCACCGTCCCCCAGACCTCTGAGCTGACTCTGGCCATCCTGGCCTCCCTGAGGTCTCCACTGAGCACACAGGAGAAGGAACCCAAAGACTCAGCTGAACTCCAAGTACAAACTTTATTTCTATTACAAGGATGTTATTAATTATAATAATAATAGTAAAATAAAAAGAGGGGGAGAGGCTCTGATATTTGGTTTTCAGAGCAAGCCATGGAGGGTAAGCCCCTGTCCTGAGCAGGGCAGAGCCCAGCATGGCCCTGGCAGGGACAGGGCGCCCGGCCTTCTCCACAGGACGCAGTGAAGACGCTGGAGCCCGCGCTCCACCAGAAACAAGGCAGTGAAGCCACACGCCAAAGCAGAGATTAAATCAAAGCCCCAGGCCACTCGGCTCCAGCTCCACGCATCTGCAAACGCCCGCTCCTGAGTCTGTCCTGAGCGCCATCAGAGCTCCTCCACACAACAGAGGCCCAACGCTCGAGTACGGAGACAGGACGCACGAGAGCTTACCCAAAAGTTTCCAAATTTAGGCCCCCACAGGGAAAAGAAGCACTTCACTGGTTAGTACCACGTTTCCAGAACTCTCTCCTCCGCCAGGACCACACAGCACCAAGCAGCAGTGGTGACAGTACGTCAAAAGATGGAGCCCTGGTGGGCCGAGAGGCCACGGCTTGTATTCTGTGCTGCTAAAAGCCAGCAGCTAAAGCTGAAATATTTCTCAACAGCCTCTCTGCTAACCCTCCCTCAAACCCCCAAACTCCCACAGCACAGTCTCGAAAGACACAAAATGGCCGCAACCTAGAAAAAGTTAAAATCTGTAAGTCTCCCCTGCCCAGAGAGCCGGGGGCAGGGCCCGCACTGTGGCAAGTGCTGCCATGCAGAGATGGAGCCGACGCGCGGCCTCTCCACAGACACCATTACTCCTCCTCTTCCTCCTCGGCATCCCCAGCTCCTTGCTGCTTGGGAGTTTTTGCCTGTTGAAAAATAGAATACAAAGTTTATGTACAAAGTGAAAAAGGGGGCCAGCCCTTGGCTGAGTGGTTAAGTTCGCGCGCTCCACTTCAGGGGCCCAGGGATTCGCAGGTTCGGATCCTGGGCGCAGACATGGCACCGCTCATCAGGCCACGCAGAGGCGGCGTCCCACATGCCAGAACTAGAATATATAACTGTGTACTGGGGGGCTTTGGGGAGAAGAAGAGGAAGAAGAAGAAGAAGAAGAAAAAAAAAGGAAGACTGGCAACGATGTTAGATCTGGTGCCAATCTTTAGGGGAAAAAAAAGAAAGTGAAAAAGCAGTACTCCTCCTAGAGAGCCCTGAAAATGTCAACCTTCTATAGAAAACTCCTCATCAAAAGCCAAAAGAACAGTCCTTCAGCCACAGTCAGCCTGAAGCCCAGCTCCTTCCCTGACTTCAAGAACCACAGCAGCCCCATCACTTGCAAGCCCTCACTGAGCATATGGGCTGCATCCCTGGTTACCTTTGCAGTTCTGCTGCGGCAGCTGGCGGTTGCGGGAGTGACCCGGGAGTTCCTGCCACCTTCACTCCTCCCACTGAAAGAGAAGGATTGGAAACTCGTTCCTGAGACGCTCCTGAGCAAAAGTCAGAAAATTCAGGGAGAACAGAAACAGCTGGAATCAGACAAAAGCAGCTCCCTGCTAGCAAACCAAACAAACAAAACCCCCACCAACAGCAAAAGAACATTCTAGAATCAGGCCACAATACAAGCAAAGTCCACACTTGCATGTTCTCCTGAGCTACTCACTCCCAAGCTCCACTCCGACTGATCCTCACCTTGCTCCGTATCTCCCCGAAGGCCCACGGGGGAACGGGGGCACAAGGGTTTCTGGGTAGAGATTTCGAACAGAGCGCATCACTGGAATATGCCCAGTGGCCATGGCCCCATTCTGGCTGTTTCGATTCCGCCCCCGGATGTCCTGGCTGTCTAAGTTATTGAGCTTCAGTACACGAGGCGGGCTGGGCTGGCACCCAGGCCTGGAGCCGGAGGCGGATGTTGATAGTCGGTTACACACAGCCGTCATATTGTTAATGGGTCTGCTGGGGGGAAGAGGGTAGGCGGGCCCGTTAGCCGTTTCCTGCTTGATATCATCCATGTAACCCGAGGATAGGTCTCCTGAGAACAGAAAAGAGCACCAGCTTTAGGGAGAAGCCTGCTCTTGCTCTTAGTGCTGGATTCGGGGCAGAACAAAAAGATTCTGGGTAGAAAACAACTGCCTCGCCCCTAACAGCTGCTGAAACTCTCGTCTCCAAGACAAGGTTAGGAACACTTTGTCCACACTGTACACTTACCACCTGGGTCCTCAGAAACAGCCTCCTAACACTCAACAACGATAGGCAAGCAAACTTTGAAAAATAATATCTAACTGGCTTTGTAGCGGTCAGGTTTCAAAAACAGCCTACTTGGGGCTGGCCCCGTGGCCGAGTGGTTAAGTTCGCGCGCTCCGCTGCAGGCGGCCCAGTGTTTCGTTGGTTCGAATCCTGGGCGTAGACATGGCACTGCTCATCAAACCACGCTGAGGCAGCATCCCACATGCCACAACTAGAAGCACCCACAACGAAAAATATACAACTACGTACTGGGGGGCTTTGGGGAGAAAAAAGGAAAAAAATAAAATCTTTAAAAAAAAAAGGGTGCATATGCAAAAAAAAAAAAACACAGCCTACTTGCCTAGTCACAAGGCTCTTAAATACCACTACTACTAGTAAGTTTAATAATAAGTTTAATTATATAAGTTTATATAATTATATAAGTTTAATAAGTTAATAAGTTTAATTTACTACTAGTAAATTTGAGTAACCTAAGCATATTTCAAGTAGAAGCAGGGACCCAGGGCAGCCACAGTTAGGCCTGAAAATCATCTTCGAATAATCGAGTAAGTGCACAGACAGGAGATGCCAGCTGAACAAGCACTGACTACTAAGCATGTCTCCTGGCTGTCCCCAAAGCCATTACCCTATAAACCTACACTCGAAACAGCTCAGTCTCACATGGGACCACCACTAGCGTCAAGGGAGTCCCCAGTGAGACCCCACTGCGCCTGCTAATTCAGGACCAGGTAACCCCATGTTAGAGCAACAGCTGAGAAGTGAGAGGCAGGCTTGAGCCAGCAGCAGACTTGCGGCCTCGGCTCAGCCCTGTTAATACCCTGGTGTCTGACACGCCTCTTGGGCAGCTCTGGTGAGGTCTCTCGAGGCTGGAAATCCTGTCTAGGAATCCCTTCTGTCACATGGTTGTTTGCTGTGGCTGGGCGTTGGTCACACTGGTCCTAACAAAAAAAAAGCCAGAATTAGTACCTCTGAACTGAGTCATTCCTAGGAGGGAGCAGTGGGAGGAAAGGAAGGAACAGCAGGTTGGACACGCGCCTTCTCTGAGGGGCAGGGGGTGGTATGACTTTGACCCCACTGAGAGGAAGGGCCTGGGACCAAGAAGAAGCACATCTGGAATGGAGCCGCCACTCACACGAGCAGCCAAGGCACTAGCAGAAGCACTCTCTGGTTTGTGCAGAGACGAAGGCAGGGCTGGTCTTGGAGCCCAGAAAATCATGTCAATACTTGGACTAGGGTATCTCATGACTGCTTATTTCATAGTCTCCCCTAACAAGCAGTTACTTATCTACTGCTTGATCCAGAAGCAGAAATCTGTACTTCAGAAATGAATGTGCGGTGTTCTAGCAACAGCTACATGGCATCAACTACAGAAATGACCTGACAATACCTGCAGTGTCAGCTCCCCATAACAAACAAGATAGGGCAGAAAAGCTGTTTTCACTAACAGTTGGAATCCTAGACTGCAAAAGCTAAAAAATGACTTCCGATTGTCTAGTCTAACTCCTTCATTTACAGACGTCCCCAGTGAGGAGACGGGATCTATCCAACGCCAACCATAAGGGCAAACCCAGCTCTCCTGCAATGCCACACTCAAAAGCCACCACAATGGAAGAACCCACCTGGTCAAAGGCAGAATGCGTCAGTGGCCTCAGGGAAACTCTCATCTAAACCTTTCTGGCAAACCTCCATGCCTGCTTAAATGGAGTCCTGGTTCCTTGGTCCTCAGCTACTGACATGATGGTTTTAGTTGAAAGCCTGAGGGACCATATACCTCAGACAGCTCACAAAACAGCTCATGGCCAGGAGCCAGGTCAGGTGTGCACACAACTTAAAGGCTAAAGATGTTCTCAGCTCCAGCCTCAGGTTCATTCAGAGGATCCACACGGAGTGAAATGGATGGGTCCTCCAGGGACTTGTACCTGGTGATGGAATAGCACCTCCTCTTCTAGCTGTACCCCGCAAAATTCACATGGGATGATGATGCTGTCCTCCACAGGGGGTGAACTGCTTAGGCCCATCAAAGAGTCTAACTGGTTACTTGCAGCCTGCTGCAGATACTTCTGGAAGATGACATCAGGGTCCTCCACCCCTTTAGGGGAAGGGCTGCCCACATTGAGTGAAGGTAAGGCACATGAAGGGTTACAGCTTGTCTGTCTCAAAAAACAGGTTAAAAAAAAAAAAGCAGAGGTTAAGAAAAAAACTACATTCCTAAAACATTGTCTAGAAGTCATAAAATTTTAATAATGCTTAATATCAGGGAGAGGGACTAAAAAAGGTCAGGGGAATGCAGATAGAACATTTTACTTTTATTTTAAACATTTCTGTGCTTTTCTTTTTTTACTGTGTTCATGTGATTATTCTAAGTTAATTTGAAAAGATTCAACATTCTTCCCACAGCCATACAGTAACAGAGGCCCAAATATTCTTTGTTCTCCCTGCTAATAGATTTTCTTATGCTGCTCCCAAACCAAAAAGCAGATGTATTCAATACCGTATTATTCCACTTATGGGGAGAATGTATGTTCCACCCAGAGCACAGGGACTACTTCAGTTATGGAAATACCAGACTAGGCCAAACCAAATCAGAGAAAGCAAGAGTGTTTGTTGAAGAACTGGTCCCCTCCACCAGTAATTTTCAAACACCAAGGCTATTCTCTAATCATTCCTAAATGGCTCAAGAACATTCAATCACTCAAAAAATATTGGACACCTTTCACGTGCCAGGTATTGAGAGATTCAGAAACTAGGAAAACCCAGAAGATGTCCTCAAGGAACTCAGCCTAGTGGTGCAGACCAACAGGGGGTCAGGAGCCACCTGCCAGGGTGATGGGCTAACAGAGAAGTGGGCACAGGACTTGCGGGGAGCACAGGGGTGAGACCCCTGACCGAGGCTTCAGAGCGTCCCCCAGCATGGTTTCCTCAAAGTCACATCTGAAGCAAGTCTACAAGGAAGGGCTCTGTGTTGTTGGGTACGTTGAGGAGGCAGCTGTGGAAGGCCACACACCTTCTAGGCAGAAAAAGGAAAGTGCAAAAATGACCCCTGACCCTTGCAGGGAACTGCAAGGACTTCAGCATGGCTCCAATAAATCAAACTGTGGCATGAGACGAGACTAGACTACAAGGTGGTCAGCAGACATGTACACTGGTCACCACAGCATGGAAGCAACTGGGCCTGCTGAAATAGACATTACTTTTTTCAAGAGGGGACAAGGCTGAGCTCTCATACCCAGATGGCAGTCACACCATGGGAAAGGACACAGCTGCTGCTCCTACCACAGGCATTGTACACAACAGTCTGCTCGAGACCTCCTTGGCCTGCAACACCAGCTACGCCCTGCACACATTCCTACTGAAAGCCCTCAGGGAATTCACAACACACCTGATGGTCAATCAGCAGCTCCTCTGGGTAGAGCTCCTCACAAAATTCACAAGGCAACATGGTGTCGTCAGCTGCACCTAGGTATCAGGCCACACAGTCAGACTCAAAATGAACAAGAACAAACCTGATTCAATCTTTTATCCCCCTTGTGGGGCCTTATATAAAAGCATGGCTTCCTTTGACATTCCTTGATGTAGCAATTTGCGGGGCTGTAAATCCTCAAAGGGAAACCATCTAAGAGACAAACTCTAGGAAAAAACTTCCACTATATAAAGAGATTTACTCATCACTATTTCCTGAATAGCAGTCAAGTAGTAGCTTACCCACTGCTCTAATGAAGGAAGGAATTTAATTGTGTAATAACTAGGCACTAATCCTCAGAAAAAACTTAATGAAGTAGATCCTACATTAGCCTCATTTTACAGATGAAGGACACTACTAGCAGACAAATATCAGAAGAAACTCTCCTAGTACAAAATAGCAAAAACAATGCCAAACAAAAATAATTTGAGGGGCCGGCACCACGGCCGAGTGGTTAAGTTCATGCGCTCTGCTTTGGTGGCCCAGGGTTTCGCCGGTTCAGATCCTGGGTACAAACATGGCACTGCTCATCAAGCCATGCTGAGGCAGTGTCCCACATGCTTCAACTAGAAGGACCCACAACTAAAAATATACAACTATGTACAAGGGGGCTTTGGGAGACAAAGGAAAAATAAAAATCTTTAAAAAAAAAAAAAAGTAATTTGAGTTGGGGCTGGCCCTGTGGCCGAGTGGCTAAGTTCACAAACTCTGCTTCAGCAGCCCAGGGTTCGCTGCTTCGTATCCTGGGCACAGACCTATGCACCACTCATCAAGCCATGCTGTGGCAGCATCCCACATGGAAAAACTAGAAGGACTTACAACTAGGACATATGACTAAGTGCTGGAGCTTTGAGGAGGGAAAAAAGAGGAAGATTGGCAAGAGATGTTTTAGCTCAGAGCCAATCTTCACCCCCCCCCCGAAAAAAAAACAACTAAGACAAAATAATTGGTAATCTAAAATTGTATGACCAGAGAAACTATCAAATACGAAGACAAAATAAAGATATTTGCAGACAAACCAAAATAGACAATTTACAATCAACAGACACTTTCAACAGAATTTCTAAAGAATGTACCTCAGGAAGAAATTTATCCTAGAAGGAAGTTCTGAGAAACAAGGAAGAATGGGTAAGCAAAGAAAATGGTAAACACACAGTAAATAAAATGATAAATACAATGAGTATATAAGAAATGTCTTTATCATGGTGTTAAAAAAAAAAAGAAGAAAGAACATTAACACACAGAGTAGCAATTAAGTCATAAAGGGATGATCTGAATTCTAAGGGTATTGTATTAATTGGGAGAAGTGTGACAAGGGTGATCAAATTTACTCTTTGTTAAGCTATATGTTAAAATTTCCAGAGCAATCACTACAAGAATAGAGACAGAGAATATCAATTCCAAATCAAGAGAGAGGAAAAACGGAATGAAATAGCAAACAAACAAAAGTCAATAAAGGTATCTAAGAAATGACCAAGAAAAGAGAAAATAAAGGAAACTACATTGAATCCAGAATCTTCACTTGTGATTACTATGTTATTATAATTTTACTTTCTTCAGCACACATCGAAAATGCTCTGATGACAGTGAAGTCTGAAAGGTTGATAAGGAGACTCACGTTAAAAGATGCTGTTCAGGGGCTGGCCCCGTGGCCGAGTGGTTAAGTTCGCAGGTTCCACTGCAGGTGGCCCAGTGTTTCATTGGTTCAAATCCTGGGCGCGGACATGGTACCACTCATCAGGCCACACTGAGGCGGTGTCCCACATGCCACAGCTAGAAGGACCCACAACTAAGAATATACAACTATGTACCAGGTGGCTTTGGGGAGAAAAAGGAAAAAAATAAAATCTTAAAAAAAAAAAAAACGATGCTGCTCAGAGTTTGGAAAAGACTTTCTTTGGGACTAAGGCATTTTCCTCAGGGAAAGAAGCAGCAACTATTAGCTGAAAAAACAGAATAGATCAAAGGTAACAAAAGGGAGAACCTGAATATCAACATCCCATAAAGGGTTGCCAACTTTAGAAATGGAAACGAATCCTAAGCCAAATACTGAAAAGTCTTGATCCGCTCCCAAAAATTCAGGAAGTCTCCCTAATAAAACCAGCTTTTAAACAATCCCATTGTATTATACACTCACATACTTTTATATACAAAGAATATAAGGCTACCTAAGAACCTGCTGGAAATGATGACCTCTGCAGAGAACTAGAAGACTGTTATCAGTGGGTGAGAAGGAGACTTATATTTCCTTTTACACTCTTTTACAGTCTTCTTTTTTTATGACTTTTACCTGTTTTTTTTAACATCTTTATTGGGATATAATTCACATACAATGCACCCATTTAATGTGTATGCAATTTTTTTGTGTGTGAGGAAGACCGGCCCTGAACTAACACCTGTGCCAATCCTGCTCTATTTCGTATGTGGGATGCCGCCACAGCGTGGCTTGATGAGCCACAATGTGTAGGTCCGCGCCTGGGATGTGAACCCACAAACCACGGGCCGCCAAAGTGGAATATGCAAACTTAACCACTACGCCACTATGCGCATTTTTATTAGATATGCAAATTATCTATTTCTAAAAACCCTCTACATATAAAAAGAATTATTATTTTTTTAATGTTATGATAGATTACAACCTTGTGAGATTTCAGTTGTACATTATTGTTAGTCATGTTGTGGGTACACCTCTTCCCCCTTTGTGCCCTCCCCCACCCCCCCTTTTCCCTGGTAACCACCGATCAGATCTCCTTGTCAATATGCTAACTTCCACCTACGAGTGGAGTCATATAGAGTTCGTCTTTCTCTGACTGGCTTATTTCGCTTAACATAATACCCTCGAGGTCCTTCCACATTGCTGCGAATGGGCCAATTTTGTCTTTTTTTATGGCTGAGTAGTAGTCCATTGTGTATATATACCATATCTTCTTCATCCATCATCAGTTTCTGGGCATGTAGGTTGGTTCCACGTCTTGGCTATTGTAAATAATGCTGTGATGAACATAGGGGTGCAAGGGACTCTTGGGATTTCTGATTTCAGGTTCTTAGGATAGATACCCAGTAATGGGATATTACTCTGCTCCTTTGTCGAAGATTAGCTGTCCATAGATGTGCGGTTTTATCTCTGGGCTTTCAATTCTGTTCCATTGATCTGTGGACCTGTTTTTGTACCAGTACCATGCTGTTTTGATCACTGTAGCTTTGTAGCATGTTTTGAAATCGGGGATTGTGATCCCGCCAGCTTTGTTTTTCTTGCTCAGGATTGCTTTAGCAATTCGCGGTCTTTTGTTGCCCCATATGAATTTTAGGATTCTTTGTTCAATTTCTGTGAAGAATGTTCTTGGGATTCTGATTGGGATAGCATTGAATCTGTAGATTGCTTTAGGTAGTATGGACATTTTAACTATGTTTATTCTTCCAAACCATGTGCATGGAATGTCTTTCCATCTCTTTATGTCGTTGTCAATTTCTTTCAAGAAAGTCTTGTAGTTTTCATTGTATAGATCCTTCACTTCCTTGGTTAAGTTTATCCCAAGGTATTTTATTCTTTTCGTTGCGATTGTGAATGGGATTGAGTTCTTGAGTTCTTTTTCTGTTAGTTCATTGTTAGTGTATAGAAATGCTACTGATTTATGTATGTTGATTTTATACCTTGCTACTTTGCTGTAGTTGTTGATTATTTCTAATAGTTTTTCTATGGAATCTTTGGGGTTTTCTATATATAAGATCATGTCGTCTGCAAACAGCGAGAGTTTTACTTCTTCATTACCTATTTGGATTCCTTTTATTTCTTTTTCCTGCCGAATTGATCTGGCCAACACCTCCAGTACTATGTTGAATAGCAGTGGTGAAAGTGGGCACCCTTGTCTTGTTCCTGTCCTCAGAGGGATGGCTTTCAGTTTTTGTCCATTGAGTATGATGTTGGCTGTGGGTTTGTCATATATGGCCTTTATTATGTTGAGGTACTTTCCTTCTGTACCCATTTTATTGAGGGTTTTTATTGTAAATGGGTGTTGGATCTTGTCAAATGCTTTCCCTGCATCTATTGAGATGATCATGTGGTTTTTGTTTTTCATTTTGTTGATGTAGTGTATCACGTTGATTGACTTGCGGATGTTGAACCATCCCTGTGTCCCTGGTATAAATCCCACTTGATCATGGTGTATAATCTTTTTGATGTATTGCTGTATTCGGTTTGCCAGAATTTTGTTGAGGATTTTTGCATCTATGTTCATCAGTGATATCGGCCTGTAGTTCTCCTTCTTTGTGTTGTCCTTGTCAGGTTTGGGGATCAGAGTGATGTTGGCTTCATAGAATGTGTTAGGGAGTACTCCATCTTCCTCAATTTTCTGGAATAGTTTGAGAAGAATAGGTATTAAGTCTTCTTCGAATGTTTGGTAGAATTCTCCAGAGAATTCTCCAGAGAAGCCGTCTGGTCCTGGACTCTTATTTTTGATTACTGTTTCTATTTCCTTACTTGTGATTGGCCTATTCAGATTCTCCATTTCTTCCTGATTCAGTCTGGGGAGGTTGTAGGAGTCTAGGAAGTTGTCCATTTCTTCCAGGTTGTTCAATTTGTTGGCATATAGTTTTTCATAGTATTCTCTTATGATCCCTTGTATTTCATTGGTATCTGCTGTGATTTCTCCTCTCTCATTCCTAATTTTATTTATTTGAGATTTCTCTCTTCTTTTCTTGGTGAGTCTGGCTAAAGGTTTGTCGATTTTGTTAATTTTTTCAAAGAACCAACTCTTTGTTTCATTGATCCTTTCTACTGTCTTTTTTGTTTCAAGATCATTTATTTCTGCTCTTATTTTTATTATTTCCCTCCTTCTACTGACTCTGGGCTTTGTTTGTTCTTCTTTTTCTAGTTCTGTTAGGTGTCGTTTGAGGTTAAAAAGAATTATTTTTAAGGAAGAAAATATAGACTAAAACAGTAGTTTTCCAGCCCGTGGGGACATAACCCTTTATGGAGACACAGACTCATCTTATGCAGTCTTTGAATTTACACGTTAACCAACCACAGTCTGGAACAGATGGTAGAAACAAAATATTTCACATATATATTTACTACTTTTCAAATCAGTATAATTTATTATACCTAAGAAAATATAAAAATTTTTAAAAAGGAAAAACATGTCATTACCTATCCAAGTTTTATTAACACTCTACCATTTACCTCCTTTAACCAGGCCACATAAGACCCAACTTCAATGTTTGGGTCCAGGACCAACTCCTATTTTATCTAAATCAACAACATGTTAAGAGTTAATCCTACTGTTCATATAGTGGCATGAAGAAAAATCATGGCTGAGAGCTGCTTAATTTTCCGTACAATCTCTTACAACTTGAACATTTTAAACATGACGTGCATCTCTCAAACATACTGCTTTCTAAACAAAAGACCCAAAGGGTGGTGTACTGCTCACAATTCAACTTTCATTTTTAAAAATTTAGTTTTTATCTGTGAGTCCAATAATACTAAAAAAAAATTGTTTTTAAATGGGGGCAGGGAGGGAAGCAAAGTTTTTTATAGAAGAATGACAACAAATATAAGACAAAAAATAGAAACAGAAAATTCACCATTTTACAATTGCCATAGTAATACTTGATTCAAGCAAGAAACGTCAATGTGTACTAAAACTGCTGGATAAGAGAGTGTGCATATCCTGCTCCCCCGCAGTCTCAAGACACATCCTGCAGCCAGCTATAATAAAGGGAGATAAGAGACAGACCCCACTTTACTGAATAATAGGAAAAACTGACATCCTGAGGACACGGCACCACCAATGCAGCATTCCTGCCAAAATGTAATGTGAATCTAAACACCAGACAAATCTAAATTGAGAAACAGTCTGCAAAACAACTGGCCCGGACTCTTCAAAAGTGCCAATGTCCTAAAAGAAAAAAAAAGAGGATGGGGAACTAAAGTAAAGGAACCCAAAAAAGAAGTAAACCTAACGCATAATCCTGGATTTTGAACACAAAATAAAGAAGTTCTAAAGGACATTATGTACAAATAGGGAACTTATGTTAAATTTCCTGATAGTGATATTTGCATCATGTTTACAAAGGAGAATGCCCTCATTCTTAAGAGAGACATGCTGAAGTATTTAGGGATAAAGTGTTATGTCTGCAACTTATTCTCAAATGGTTCAGGGTGGAAAAATACATATATAAAGATAAATGCAAAGTACTAAAATTGGTGATACAGACGAGGGGTACAAAGATAGATATTCACTGTACGATTCTGACAATTTTCAAAAATAAAAAGTTGGCAAAAGCAAAGGAACAAACAAAAAAGGCAAATTAACTCATGAAAAACTTACAATTTTACATAAATTGTATAGTGTAAGACTTAAAAAAGTGCAGAGAGAGGCTAGTGTGGAAGAAACAAACCTACCTTTTATGTCATTCAGGGTACTGGGACCTCCACGGGACTGGTCCGCCTCCCATATGCTCCTCCAGAAGTCCTGCTCTGCCACCCGGGGGGCCTGGCCTTCATTTTGCAGACTTAGGGCCAACATGAAGTCCAAGTCTGCACTGTCTTCCCCCACCTCTTTGCGGGGCTGTCGGCTTCTATTCCTTTCCTGCCTTTCTTGTTCTTCCACTGGAAAAAAACCAACCAGTACTCAAGACATATTAGAGATGTTGCCATCCCTCAGCTCAGGTGCATGCCTGGCAAATATTCAAGGCTGGCAGGCATCTGTGCAGGAACAAGAAGCCCAGCCATACGGTTCTCACAGGACTCCAAATATTAAGTCTGCCGTGATCAAAGGCTCCATTATTCTTCTAATTGTTTTATTAATAAGCAGTATTATTGAGCTGTAACTATGAGACAGGCACTGTGCTAAACATTTTACATATATTTTCTCCAACATAGCAGGTTTAAAGCCTGCGGTCAGACTGCCTGAAGTCAAACCCCAGCTCTACTACTTACTTGCCCTAAGACCGTTGTGAGAACTAAATGAGCTATTACACGTCAGCACTGGACAAATGCCTGAAGCACACAGGGTACAGTGGGTAAATTTTGGCTATGAACAGCACTGTTGTCATCACCACCAACCCTAACTGTACTCCACTGGCAAAGAGGTCCTGTCACTCCCATCTCCAGGAAAGCCAGGTGTTCTCCCTAAGCGTACCTAGCTACAGTCAGGTTTCTATAATTAAAATCTATTTGGCCCCAAAGCCGTATTCCCATCTGTCCTGAGATTTTGATTATCATTCCAGTTTTCTAATCCCAAATGCAACTCACACAGATTATTCTGAACTAGAAACGGGGCTGTCGTGCTCCTTTGGCTGGTAGTCCTATTACGGAAAAGGTCTGATTCAAACGCTCTCAGGGGCCTTCGGGGTAGCCTCATGGGTGGGTCCAGAGCCTCGATTTGTCTGAGGAGCTGGGATGCAATCCAGATGCCATCTTGACCCCAAGACTCATCATATGCGTTAGGAGGCACGTCAGCCTCATCTTTCTTTTCCTCCTCATCTCTCCCACAAACTTCAGGATGAGTCTTCAGATCTTTCACCAGGACATTGCGCCCACAAGTGCCACATAACTCTGTCCGGGCACCACAGTAATCTTCATGGTCCTTCAGTTTGAGAACAGAAAGTTCCAAATCACAGTGCTGGCAAAGGGCAAGCCGTAGAGGACACTCAGTCTCCTGCAACACAGAGTAATGAGGCAGTTACTATGCGGCTCTAAGGGAGGCCATGTTTTAACCCAGGGCAAAGAGAGCAGAGTCCTAACTTTAGCATGTTCTTCCAACCCTAGCTTCGCCTGCCATGCTTGTCTACATATTTAAGAGTCACAGCTTCCCTCTTTGTCCCTGTCACCAGGTTCTACAAAAGGAAGGCAATTTTGCACAGGAATTTACTCACTTAGCCATCCTATCATGATTTTGTGCACACATTACAAAGTAACTCAAAATCTTTGCCCAAGACCAAAGAGCAAAAAGCTAACAATTCAGATCCGTTTGTCAAAGCTCCACCAGCCCATTTCCCCTGACGACTCCAATTTGTCTTAAGTACTAAGTAATGAGGAAAAGAGACTGCCCTTGAGAAACACACTCATTTCTCCAATCTGCTATGCACTCTGTACACATCTGCATACAGCACTGGCTTTAAACTGCCCAAATAAGCCAGGAGTCACCAGCGAAGAGGACCCCAAGAGTGTAAATGTACTCAGTGGATGAAGGACAAAACTTTTACCAAGTTCAGATACTTTACAACCACTGTGCCACAGAGCAAAAATTTCTTTTCATACAAATTAAAACTAAATTATATTTTAAATGCTACTTCAAACATTTTTAGCATTGTTCATATATACACAGAATATCTCTTGGAGAAAACACACGAAACTGCTAAAGAGGGCCTAGGACGAAGGGTAGAAGAGAGACAATTTTTACATATATGCTTTTGTGGCTTTAAAATTATATACCATGTTATTATACCAATTCAGAATGATGTTTCTTAAAAAAAGTTTTATTATGGGACCAGCCCGGTGGCATGGTGGTTAAGTTCGCATGCTCTGCTTCAGCAGCCTGGGGTTTGCCAGTGCGGATCCCAGGTGTGGACCTACATACCACTCATCAAGCCACTCTGTGGCAGCATCCCACATACAAAATAGAGGAAGATTGGCACAGATGTTAGCTCAGTGACAATCTCCCTCAAGCAAAAGAGGAGGATTGGCAACAGATGTTAGCTCAGGACCAATCTTCCTTCCCACCCAAAAAAAAAAGCCACTGATTTAAGTTACTCAACAGCAAAAGAGCAAATAATGCTGGCACATACCAGATAATATAGTAAGTACTTTGTTAACAACCCTAAAAAGTGCAAGTAACTCACCAGAACAGCAAATAAAGTATAATTCTTTTTTTTTAAAGGAGAAGTTTTTAAAACTCTTTAGTTAATCTCCGGTCTACCACTTGTCACAGTCTGACTTGCAGGAATGTTAGGAAATACTTTGTACTTGTACTTTTATAATGACTGATGTGTCACCATGTGAGTCCCAGAAACAGCTGGGAGAGAAGCTAGAAGAGGGGGCAATTGATTAGAGGTTGTTTTATGCAGCAGGTAGATGTTAGAGCCAGAGAAATACTCATTACCATTGTTAATGTGACCTCAATCACAACCCAGCCCCCACCCCTGACTCCCCACCCCCGCTTGCTGGTGAGGCCTAGTGAAACAGAAGCCAAATGCTCAGAAAAAATCATGAAAGTAAGAGTGCTGAAGTATTAATGAGACATTTATCTTTGAGCTGTGGGGTTATAAGTGGTTCTTGTTTTCTTTTTACATTTTCTAAATTTCCTACATTGAATACAAATTATCTTTTGAAATTATAAATTATTTTTACATTCATATGCACACTCTTGTGTGATGACCAACTAAATTGTTCTTGGGATTTTTTTAACTGATGAATTATGCCCATTCAAAAAAATTACGCCCATTCAATTATGGCCAGTTTTATCTCAACTAGGAACCAAATGCTACTATGTTCTCTCTCACCAAATGCTCTCTGAAGAATTTCTTTGGGTGTAAACAGCGTGTTATCCAAGTGATCAAGAAGTCAAAATGAAATTACAAGATGTAAGGTAGGCTGTGTGCTAAAGAGGCCATCCCACACTGACCACACCAGGCTTAGCTCAGCACTCAGTTAGGCTACCAATAGCCAAACCCCAGCAGAAATGACAGACCCAGTTCCAAAGGTAAAGGCTCTGAGGCGAGCATGGGCACAAGAGCCATGCAGCCGGATCTGGCAGCAAACAGCCCAAGCGTCAGAGAGGCTTCAAGAGGCATGTGCACGGAGTTGGTGGAGGACAAAAACTCAACCAGACTGGCTTCTGCTCTGCATGCGGCTCTGTAACCTCAGGAGGACAGGCGTCATGTAACTCACTCCATTCACAGGACAGCAAGACTAACCTCATGCTTCTTTAACTGCCTCTTCTCCAACTTCTTATTACATTTGCAGGTGACCTAGGATAAGAAGAATATAAATTGGCTTTGCGACAACATGCTCACTTGCTCTTGCACAACAGCAAGTGTAACACATTTATGAACACTTGAGTACTTGGTGGCTCACCTGACAGTGTTCTGTGGCCATGTGAGTCTCCATGTCAGATTTGGGAAATGGTTCCTTGCAGACAGGACACATACCAATGTTCCTTCGGCAGTGGAGCTCATGGATGGTAAAGTTAATCACAGGAATATCTTTTTTGCTATCGAAATAGATCAAAGAAAAAGGAAAGTGTTACTGACTGATCCATGCACAGTGGTAAAACGGCAATCTGTCCTGTCCCATCTTTACTCTCCATTATTTCTCTTTGGTGAATATCTAATCCATAAGCTCTTATAAGTCTTTCTTTTATAGTTTTAATCTACATAGTCTACAAAACATTTCAAAGCAAGATGACTGATCTGCCTCCAGCCATAGTCATACCCCCAATCTGAAAGACCAAGACACTAGATAAATGTAAATTCATTTTCATCCAATGGTTGAACTATCAAGGCACCTCCCACAGAAAAACTGGAAGGTGACACAGAAGAACAATCAACTCTGATAGATGGGAAGAAAACTCAAAAGGATAAGGAGGGAAACCACCAATGTCTTGACGCATTTAACTTCCCCTATTTCTTCAAAACCAATTCAGTGTAATTTTTTTTAACTGTAGAATATTAAAATAGATAGTGGAAGGAGCCATAAATCAAAGTTATCATCTAAATCTATTAACTTAAAAATTAAAATTAGTAAATCCCACTATTAAGGATGTCGTGAAACTAAGCACTCCAATACATTACTAGTGGTAGTGTAAACTGCTTAAAAATAGCTTGAATGGGCCAGCCCCAGTGGCCTAGTGGTTAAGTTCAGCACTCTCCACTTCAGCAGCCTGGGTTTGGTTCTCAGGCACGGACCTACACCACTCTGCTGGTGGCCATGTTGTGCTCGTGGCCCACATACTAAAAAACAGAGGAAGATTGGCACACGTTAGCTCAGGGGTAATCTTCCTCAGGAAAAAAATAGCCTGAAAATTTGTTTCTAAGACCATAAAATTATACATTCTTTAACCTAGTAATCCCACTCTTGGGATGATGAAGATTCTCATTAGTGTCATAAAATGGTAAAAAAATGAAAATCATTAAAATGTTTAAATAATAAGGAAACAGCAACAGCTAAGCCAAATATGGTACACCAACAAATTAAAAGAAGCAAGCTATATCATGATTATAAATCATATGTGCACAAATGCCACAAAAAATTAAAGCCAGTAATTACTGCTTAGGATGCAGAGATTCTAGGTTCTTTTTTCATAATTTTGACAGTAATTTTAACAGCAAAAAATAATAATAATAAAATGTTTACAGTTTTTATTTTAGAGGGCTATTCAGGATAACCTATTGACATAGAGCATTTTATATACACAAGGCAACTAAAATTTTAGAATGATAACAAAAAATATTAAGGACCACATAAACAAGCAAGATCAAAAGCAGCTGTCAGGAACCACAAAGCATCTACTGTTACACATTCTCCCCTCTTAGGAAATCTTGAAAGAGAAAGATAAAATATTTGCAATAATCACATGAAACAGTTCCCTGCTGATTTTGTTTTTTTAAAATTTAACTGCTGAGATAGTCCCACCAAACATTCCAATCGGACAAAATATCAGTATACTCACTTCCCACCTACAGATAAAACCAAGATATTTTAAGTGAGATAAATGAGAATACAATCCCATATCTAGATAAAACTGCTAAAAGTGCCAAGGAAGGACTAGCAAGTTAAAGATGAAATTTCATTTTAGATAGAAATGATTGAAAGGCAAGCCAAGCCTTCCAGAAACCCTCAGTAGCTCTCCAAACACTAAACACAATGAGCCAGAAACCAATTCTTTAATACATGCAAAAATAAAAAGTTGAACCTTCTAACATTGAAGCTTCTGTAACCTAGAACTGAGCTCTCCCCACAATCAGTGATCCCTAAGAGATAATATGCAAACATCTTTAATCACAAAAAACCAGGTTTTTTTACCGGCCCAGTGGGTCCAACCACAGCCCATATTTTGAAGAGTATCCTAACTTTTCTTAAGGAACAACAACATGGCTCTACAGACAAAAATTTAAAAACTGGAATTTAAACAGGCTTACTTAGATGAGGGGTCTGTGAAGGCCCAGTCAGCCTTCCATGTTAATCTGCTTCTCTCTTTAAATAAATTGCTTTGGCTCTGAGTACTTTGTTTTCATTAGCTTTCTATTAACTTACCCTTTTTGCTTTTTTAACTCCCTTAGCACTGTTATTTACATACTGTCCTAGGATTGAGATTCCTTCAAATTGGAGTAGACTGAGAAAAATAAGAGTATCTTAACTGACACTAAAGCCAAGATGCCTGTTTTCTAACAAAATCATAATAATTTTTCTCTTGTGGTTATTTGTATCATTGATTACTTTGTATCAGCAACAGTACATATAAAACTCAAACAAAGCTAAAATAGTTTTTTAAATGGCAGAAAGTGATAGTGGCATAGTAGGAAAAAATATCCTATAAGGCAAGACACCCTGACAGAAATGAAATCTTAATTCTATGCAGGGAAAGAATATTGTAACCAGCGGTTGCTCTGATTATATCCTGATTCTGCCCAAAGGCTGAGCAGAAAGAAAAAGGCAATAAAAAGGAAAAATCGCTACCTGGCTTGAGCCTTTCACCAATCTGCATCAAACTTATTTTCCTTATTTGACATCTCTTTCCTTCTACCACAATTTGCTAACTTAAACGCAGCAGACAGTTCTGTGTTGCTTTTGCTTTAGCTTTCAGTAAGAACACTTGTGTATCACTAAAATACCAAGCTCCTGAGGAAATCCCAAGCAGGAGTCAGCTGATTATTAGCTGCACTTCTAAGTTTCACTTCAGCAAGAAAGAGTTGCTCTTTCTTGTCACTCACATAGGTTAAAAACACCAAAATAGAAAGCTTAACATTCAAGACTGCGCCCAGGCTTCACTAACAGTCCTGGAATCATGAAATGACAATGATTAAGCTGGACTGCCGGAAGACTTTGACTTTTTTTTTTTAAAGCACTGGAACATTCCTTTAGCAAAATCCTTTATAAAAACAGCTGAGCTGCTCTGGTTGAACTGCTCTCTCACTACTAGATGGGAGAGCCAAGCTCACTAAACCATGCTCCCAAAACTCAAAGACAGCCACTGTAGCCACTCAGGGATATCCTTGCAACACACTTTGAAAAACATTGATTTAGTCCAAATATTTTATTATATTTTTAGTATCTTTTAAAAAATGTATGATGATATTTTTCAGAAAGACAAAAAATAAATTTCCTTGTTTCTAGGTCAGAAAAGTGAGGCTCCAAAGCAGTTAAGCGACTTGCAAAAAGTCACTAATTAAAGGCAGGAACCAGAGCCCCCACCTCCCAGCTTTATCCCATCACTCTAGTCACTACTCTATGCTACCTAAACCAACCATCCTGTCAGGTTACCAAAACAGGCAACTTCATCCAAATTGTTAAAAAGGCTTTCGTCCCATCTATTTGCACGACATATCCTATGGCTCCAATTTTAACCTGCCAATAAATAAACACTTTAGAGAAGCTAGTTTGTCCTCATTCCAACAACATTTCTTAAATTTCTCACCAGTTGTCACACAGCTGAGTGCTCTGGTCTTCTAGAAATTCAGCCATCTTTAGCTCTTCCTGAAAACTACAAAGGAAGAAGTGTTAACTTTCAATTTCATTTCTGCTTTAAGGATGACATGCAAAACACACAAACAAAAAAACCAGTGCACAGAAAACGCCATTGAAACTAGTGTGTTAAAGCGTTTTAATACCCAACAGACTTGGGTTTCACTTTTTATTATTTTTTAATTTTCACTTTAAAATAATCTGGCTTGTAAAAACAGCACAGGGAACTCCCATACACCCCTCACCCAATACATCATAAATAACCACAGTAAAATTATCAAATATGGTAATTAATCTACAGATCTTATTCAAATTTCACAAATCATTCCACTAATATCCTTTTTCTGGTTCAGGATCCAATCCAGAGTCACATATTGAATTTAGTTATTTGTCCTTAATCTTTTTTGATATGGGATATTTCTTCAGTTTTTCATAACCTTGTTAAGTGTACTGGCTAGTTATTTTGTAGAATGTCCTTCAGTTTGGGTTTGATGTTTTCTCACGATTAACACATTTTTGGCAAGAATACCACAGAAGTGATGTTGTGCTCATCTCGGTGCATTATGTCAGAAGGCACATGATGGCAGCAGTCTTATTTTTACAGGTGATCTTAACTTTGATCACTTAGTTGATAGAGTGTCTGCCAGGTTTCTCCACTGTAAAGTTTTCCCTTCTTTTTAAACAAGATGTCAAGGCTGAAAGCAGAATGCTGGCAACTTTATTACCAATATTTACTTTAGATTATTCCTTTATAGGGCTCTTTAATGGTTTTGACATTTCCAAACTAACTCACTTTTCAAAACACATATTCATTCATTCGACATGTTAATTAAGACCCTGTATGCCAGACACTGTGCCCTGGCACTAAGAATACTTCACAAACTACGGAAATATAGCATCTGATCTAATATAGTACAGAAAAAAGTAAGCAAAGAAATAGATACACTCTAAGGTGAGTACTTTGATGGAAAGGTACACAGACAGATGGTGTGGAGGGGACTTTAGACAAAGGTGGTGAGGAGGGAAGAACCTTCTGAGATGACACTTCAACTAAGACCGGAAGTGCCAAGAACCAGCCGTGTCAAGAAGGCAGAAGTGGGGGAAAATCCACTCAGGCAGTGGGCCTGGAAGGCAACGAAAGTCAAAGCAGATCTGGAAGAGCATGATGAAAAGGGGTAATGACTCGAGAAGGGCTTATCGTGTAGGACACAAAGGATATTGGACTATATTCCAAGTCCAACGGTCTAGCACAGAAGGGTTTTAAACTAGGCAATGACGTGACTCAAGATCTCCACTCCGACATGAATGTAAACCAGGGACAGGAAGCACCTATCTGTGCAAACAAATCACGTTTCTCAGGGTGTCCGACTGCCTCCTGGCGTGATCGATCCCGGCCAGAACCTCGCACGAGGGAGGTGCCCAGTTTTCCAGCTGCAAGGAGATTGCGGGCGGCCCCTTTGAGGGTCCCACTCAGGCTCTGGCGCTCAGCAGACGCGCGATTTAAGCTCCCTGGGGTTAAATTCCCCACGCGAGGGTCGCCGCGAGGGGCCCCTGAGCGAAGGCACGGAGGTGCCTCGGAACAGCAATTCAACCTTGGACCGAGCCCCCCTCGCGGACCCCGGGGCCGCCCCTCTGCCTAAGTGGGCAGGACTCCCTCCCCCGGGGTCCAGACCCGGGAAGCCGTTCCCAACCGCCCTCCCCCGCGCGGCCGGGAGGCGGGGACGCGGAGCGCAAGGGCAGCGGCTTTGCGGATAGCAGCAGTTAACGTTTCCCGGGCGCTATCGATCGCCAAACGCCTCGCACGGACAGTCTCCTAAGCCAGCCCACAAGCCTGGGAGGAGCGATCATCATCCCCACTTTAGAGACCGCGCAAACCGAAGTCCGGGGAGACAGTTACCGCCGCACGGCGGCTCCGAAGTGGACTCGAACCCGCGTCGCCGGCTCAGAGCCCGCACCAGGCCGCCGCGAGCCCACGCCGGCAGCTCGAGGCCGGGCCCAGCTCGCCCGGGCGCGGTGCCCTCCGCCGCGCTCCGGCCGACGCCCGCTCCCCAGCCGCCCGGGCCCAGGCCGCGAAGGGGCGGCGCCGCCGGGGAGTGAGGCTCCGGCTCCTGAAGAGAAAGCACGGCCTCCCCACCGGCCGGAGGAGACGGGAGGGCATCCTTCCCCTTACGGCCGCGACTCCCGGCCCAGAGCTCCCTCGCGCACATCCCGGTCCGCGGGGCGCCGGCCGCCTCCCGAAGCCGAGGCCGCAGGAGGCTCCCCGGGCGCGGGCCGCCGCGACACTCACCCGCGACGAGAAGACGGACGTCGAGCCCGGCCGCCAGCCACGGACACCCAGCCTCCTCAGTCGGCCCCCACAGCGAACAACGGCCCCCAGGGCCGCCTCCCCACTTCCGACCGTCGCGGAGGAGCACGCCCATTGGCCACGGGCAGCCCCGGCTGTCGGCCCATTGGACAGCGCCGCTGTCGCTCCCAGGGCCCCGCCTCCTGCTCGCCGATTGGCTCCTCAGAGCTACACGGGGGCGTGTCCCTGAAAGTCCCAGCCCCTGCACATCTGGAAGGAGGGGCGGAGAGACCTGAGTTGTGATCCTTGTTCTGGGCCTAGCAACTAACTGCCCGTGACACAGGTTAATAATATTTTCATGAATAATACGGTACAAACATTACTAATATACCTAATGTATTAAGATAATGGCATTTGTTCTTTTGTCATGAGCCGTTAATACTTATTAGTCATTCTTGTTGCTATTATAATGACCTCATGCTAGACATCTGCAAGGCTCTGCCCATATTTGAGCACTTTGCTTTTTGCAGTGGAGGAATGAGCACCTCAGAGGCAGGTTGGAGTCCCAGTTTTTCCACGTGCTGTCTATATGGATTCTCTGAACTCCTCTTCCCTCTTGCATAAAAAAAAAAAAAGAAAGAAAGAAAAAAACAGAATAAGGCCAAGTGGTTGTGTTCCAACTCTGCTTTGGTGGCCGAGGGTTTCACCATTCGGATTCTGGGCACGGACATGGCACCGCTCATCAAGCCATGCTGAGGTTGCGTCCCACATAGCACAGCCAGAAAGACCTACAACTAGAATATACAACTATGTACTGCAGGGCTTTGGGGAGAAGAAGAGAAAAAGAAGGTTGGCAACAGATGTTAGTTCAGGTGCCAATCTCTAAAAAAAAAAAAACAATAAATATTTAACTATAACTGAGAACATACTATTTACAATACAATTTAAAATCATAATTTTACTACGGATTATAATTTCAAAATGTTCACGATGCAGTGCTAAGTAGGAAGAACAGATTATAAATCATTATTTGTAGCAGAATAGAATATTTAAATCTGCAGCATATTCTGAGTGATTCCAAAGATATAAAGTTCAAAAATAGACAAAATTAATCTAAGGTGAGAGAAGTCAGAATAATGGTTCCATTTGGAGGATATGGAATGTAAGGGAATATAAGAAAGAATTCCAAGTCCTGGAAATGTTCTATATCTTGATCTGCAAAGTGGTAAACACGGATGTATTAATTAGTAAATAGGCACTTAGCTGTCACTTAAGATTTAAATACTGTACATTGTATGTTAAAGAGAACAGACCATTCAATATTGTTTTACACCTTGACTTTTCTTGACATAATCTATCTTGGAGATCCTTTATTAGCACATCTATCCAGGGCATTGTCATTCGTTTTCAATAGTAATTCTGTTGTGTAAATGTACTGAAACGGGGTACCTGAGGGTTACTGTAAATATTCTGTAAGATTACCTTCCCACCTTGTTCTGTAAAGAAGTGATCTTGTCAATTTGCAGTTTTCTTGTTTAACCTGGGGATGACTCAAGGATCACAAGGATTTATGAGCTTGTTTTATTTTTTATTTTTTTTTATTTTGAGGAAGATTAGCCCTGAGCTAACATCTGTGCCTGTCTTCCTTTATTTCGTATGTGGGACAGCTGCCACAGCGTGGCTTAGTAAGCAGTGCGTAAGGTCCATGTCCAGGATCCAAACCAGCAAACCCCAGGCTGCTGAAATAGAGCACACAAACTTGACCGCTGCACCACTGGGTTGACCCCATGAGCTTGTTTTACAGAAGAAAAAGAATGCCTTCAAGGATCACCAGATCACCAGCCCCAAACTGCCACTAACGCTCAGAAGTCAGATTGTCCAGGGCTTATCAGGAGTGAAAGAAACACAAATTACCCCTTTGTTTCTCTGAAACTCCTCCTGCCAAACCCTTTAGCTCTATAAAATGCCCTGCTTTCTTCTCTTGTTAAGGCGGATTTGAAAGAACCTATCCTCCCACCATCTTGTTTTGGCCAATTTGACTAAACCTTTCTCCATCTCCAAGCTCCAGTGTCTCAGTGATTGGCTCACTGCACATCAGGCACACGAACTTGAGATTAAGAGGTTTAGTATCAGTACCATGATTTATTCAACCAGTTCCCTGTTGATAGACATTTTGGCTATAAAGAGTTATTTTTGAATACAGCGTAACCAATACCTTAAGTCCAAACTACTTTGGCTCCAGCCTCACTGATTTCCTCAGTAAAGGTACAGAGCGCGCACCCTATGTGACAGGCCCCAGATAAGATTCTGGCGCTTCAATGGCAAACAACAGAACCAGTGCCTGCCTTCCCAGAGCTTACCAGGGAGACAGGCACAAAGGTAGTGACAATGAGTATGATCCATGCTGTGGTATAATAAAGAATATATCTGGTTTTTGGTCCTTAGTTCCTGGCACAGAGCTTCAAAAAAACCTTGAAATTTCCTGAGTGATAGGAGTATCTTTGTCATGCTAATGAGGTGACTCCTAGGTAGCTTCAGAATGGTGGGCTGGTCACTAAAAAGACCAAGCAAGTCCTTAGAGGATTCAATCTTTCCACCTCTGGGCGACGAGGGGTCTGGATATTGAGCTCAACCATGTGACCAATGATTTAATTAATCATGCCCAAGGTAAAGAAACCCCAATAAAAAATGGGTACCTAGGCTCGAGGGAGCTTCCTGGTTGGTGAACATATTGTTGTGCCAGGAGCATGATACACCCTGACTCCGCAGGGAGAAGGCACAAAAGCTCTGTGTTGCCCCTCGGACTACAGCCTGTATGTCTCATCATTTGGCTATTCCTGATCTGTATCCTTTATAATAAAGCTGGAATTTTATACCTTTTTTTTGAGGAAGATTAGCCCTGCCCTAACATCTGCTGCCAATCCTCCTCTTTTTGCTAAGGAAAACTGACCCTGAGCTAACATCCGTGCCCATCTCCCTGTACTTTATGTGTGGATGCCTGCCACAGCATGGCTTGCCAAGCAGTGCCATGTCCGCAACCAGGATCCGAACCGGCGAACCCCGGGCCGCCCAAGCGGAACGTGCAAACTTAACTGTTGCTCCACTGGGCCGGCCCCTGTAATTTTAAGTATAGCACTTTCCTGAGTGCTGTGGGTCTTTCTAGTGAATTATCAACCTTGAGGGAGACATGGGAAAGCCTGAATTTATAGCCAGTTATAGTCAGAATTATGCTTGGCCTGGGGTCCCCCAAAGTGTGGCTGGCAATTGAAGTGAGGGCAGTCTTGTTGGAGACCCGTAAGATCTAGTTTTTTACTCACGGCAATTCACTTCTGACAATAAATGTGTAGAAGTTTTCCTCACACCAACAACCAGTTCTCCAACTCTTCAGACATTAGCTGGCTATCCTATAATTTAATTCATTTCTGACACTAACTATCTGAGGAGTTAGCATCAGATCCCACAAGTTAAAGGCTCAGTGCCACAAGACTGCTCCCTCTTCCCCCACTTCAGATGCCAGTCACAAGCCCAGATTGTCACCTGTGCTTCTGACCAATCGGCTATAAACTGAACACAACTCCCTCTTCAGGTTTAATAATTTGCTATAATGGCTCACGGAACTCAGGGGAACACTTTACTTACATTTACTGGTTTACTGTAAACGGTATAATAGAGGACACAGATGAACAACCAGATAAAGAGCCACATAAGGCGAGGTCTGGAAGGGTCCTCAGCACAGGAGCTCCTGTCCCAATGGAGCTGGAGTGTGCCTTCCTCCTGACACATGGATATATTCACCAACCAAGAAGCACTCCAGATGCCATAGTTTAGGGGTTTTTATGGAAGTTCCATTACACTGGCATGATTGATTAAATCACTGGCTGTTGATGATTAACTTGATCTCCAGTCCCTCTCCCCTCCCCAGAGATGGGGGGTGGAGTGGAGCTGAAAGTTCCTACTCTGTAATCACATGGTTGGTTCCTCTGGCAACCAGCTCCCCTCTGAAGCTGTCTAGGTTCCCACCAAGAGTCACCTCATTAGTATAAACTCAGGTATGGTTGAAAGGAGCTTATAATGAATAACAAGAAACATTTCTCTCACCCCTAATATGCAGGGAATGCCAAGGGTTTTAGAAGCTCTTAGACCAGGAACCAGGACAAAAATCAAATATTTATTTTTTGTTACATCACAATATCACAGGGACTAAGCTCTCAAACCTGTGGAGTCAGGTGCCAACTCCAGGTGGTTAGCATCAGAACTGAATAAGTATACCCAGCTGGACTTCAGTGGAGCCGAACATGGAAACTGGACACATGCTTTTCTGGAGAAGCCCAGTTATGGTGTGAGACCACCCAACCCGCAGAGAAAGTCCACAAAGTCTTTGGATCCCAACAATTAATTAGATGTAGTCTCTGTCTGCAGTGAACTTAGGTTATTTGTGAACAGGTTGCTGAATTTTGAAACAGATTTTCCCAGCAAAGCAGTGTTACGATGGTGATTCCAGTCTCAAACTGACCCACAAAATGTTACTCAACTGGGGTCGGCCTGGTGGCATAGTGATTAAGTTTGCGTGCTCTACTTCAGTGGCCAGGGGTTTGCAGGTTTGGATCCTGGGAGTGGACACGCACTGCTCATCAAACCATGCTGTGGCGGTATCCCGCATAGAAGAACCAAAGGACTTACAACTAGGATATACAACTATATACTGGGGCTTTGGAGGCGGGGGGAAAAAAAGAGGAAGATTGGCAACAGATGTCCGCTCAGGGCTAATCTTCCTCACCAAAAAAAAGCATACCTTTAAAAAAAAAAAGGGACCAGCCCCATGGCCAAGTGGTTAAGTTTGCGCGCTCTGCTTCAGCAGCCCAGGGTTTCGCCAGTTCGGATCCTGGGCACAGACATGGCACCGCTCATCAGGCCACACTGAGGCAGCGTCCCACATGCCACAGCCAGAAGGACCTACACTAAAATATACAGCTATGTATTAGGGGGATTTGGGGAGAAAAAGAAGGAAAGGAAAGGAAGGAAGGAAGGAAGAAGAAAGAAAGGAAGAAAGGAGGAAAGAAAGAAAGAAGGAAGGAAGGAAGGAAGGAAAGAAAGAAGGAAAGAAGGAAAGAAAGAAGGAAAGAAAGAAAGAAAGAAAGAAAGAGAAAAGAAAGAAAGAAAGAAAGAAAGAAAGAAAAAACTGTTATGCCTTTTGACCAAGCCAGTTGACCAAGAAACTTCAAGGGGGCTGGCCCTGTGGCCGAGTGGTTAAGTTCACACGCTCCACTTCGGTGGCCCAGGGTTTTGCTGGGTCAGATCCTGGGCACAAACATGGCACTGCTCATCAAGCCATGCTAAGGCAGTGTCCCACATGCCACAACCAGAAGGACCCACAAGTAAGAAATATGCAACTATGTACCAGGAGGCTTTGGGGAGAAAAAGGAAAAATTAAAAAAATATTTTTTTTAAAAAAAAGGATCAATAAAGATGAATTAAAAAAAAAAACTTCTAGGAAGCCAACTTATATATAGGAATACTCAGGCTGTGTAATTATAAAGATGTCTATTACCGTTTTCAGGAATGAAAAATAGCAACAAATGGTCCCTCAAAAGAAGACCAGTAAATAAATGATACTTCAATGGAACTATACAAAAAGTTAAAAGAATCAAGTATGGAAAGATAGATAAAATATACTGTTTTATGAAAAAGAGTTGAAAACCCAAATCTATTCTTAGGATTCTATATTTGTAAGTATAATATTAATAATAATATTAGTAACATTAAACTACTCATTTAATAATATATGTTAGAATAGACTTAGAAGTTAACTGGAGGAATAATCCCTTCCCAGTGGTGGCGTCAGAAAGGTTGGGTTTACAAGGACTTTCACTTCTTACTTTAAATAATTTTGCAAGTAGGTTATTTTCGTAAGCAGGAAAAGAAAAAGTGTCCATATTTCTCTCTCTTCTCCTGACTTACACACAGCGTATTGATGAGAGAATAATAAGCCAGATTTTTAGACTCCCTGACTGCTTTTGTATGCCCTATTGGGTGAATGATCTACGATATAATATATATTTTCTCTTTTACCCTATTTTTTCAATTTTATGGAAGCCTAATTTACAAACAATAAAAGCACCCATTTTAAGTGCACAGAACAATGTGTTCTTTTTTTTTTTTTTTAAGGTTTTATTTTTCCTTTTTCTCCTCAAAGCCCCCTGGTACATAGTTGTATATTCTTAGTTGTGGGTCCTTCTAGTTGTGGCATGTGGGATGCCGCCTCAGCATGGCTTAATGAGCAGTGCCATGTCCGAGCCCAGGATCCGAACTGGCGAAACCCTGGGCCGCTGAAGCAGAGCTCGTGAACTTAACCACTCAGCCAGAGGGCTGGCGCCTGAACAATGTGTTTTGACGTGTAACTGTGACTATAATCAAGATATGGACTGTTTCAATCACTTACTCCCCACCCCTCCCCCAGACCCTGGCAGCCCCTAAAAATGCTTTACTCCGGAGTGGAATTTCATATAAATGGAACCATACAGTATTTCTGCTTCTGTGTCAGGTTTCCTTCGTTCAGCATAATGTTTTTGAGCATAATCCATGCTATTGATCATATCAATAATTGATTCCTTTTTATTGCTTAGTTGTGTTCCATCATATGGATATACCACAGTTTGCTGATGGACATTAGAGTTGATTCCAGTTTTTGGCCAGTATGGATAAAGCTGCTATGAACATTCTGTACAAGTCTTTTGGGGAGACATGTGTTTTTATTTCTTTTGGATAAATACCGAGGAGTGGAATTGCTGGATCACGTGGTAAGCCCATGTTTTAATGTTACAAGGAACTCCCAAACCGTTTTTCCAAAGTGTATCATTTAACATTCCCACCAGCAATGTTTGAGAAGTTGTTCCACGTACTTGCCAACTTGGTATAAATACATTTTGAATAAATAAACAAGAATAGCGGTCCTGTCTCCTGGCAACAACTAACTTTCTTCCCTTGCTTGGGTAACCCAGAAGTTCTTCTGATTTCAGCGTTTACATGGGAGACAACATCATCCAGGGTAACAAGAAATAAAGTAGAAATAGCAATAAGCTCAAACTTCACTCCCTGGGGTGTCTTATTTTCACTGGCTTATATCCAGCAGCAGAAATAAGAAAGGTTTACCAACATTTTATTTTTGACCAAAGGAGGTAGGGCTTTGTGATCAGAGCACAGTGGAGGGGATTTAGGCTAGACCCGAGGAAGACCTGCTTCCCTGTTTAGTAGGAGACAATCTGTAGAAGAGGATTAGATGCAGTTCCCCTTAGGCAGGATTCTTCCAACTACAGTTTAAGAAACACCCGCTTACCTCTCAATCCCTTGCGCCACCATCATCTGGGGGCTTGATAAAAATTTAAATTTCTGGTCCTGACAACCCTCTCATCCCTCACCCCTGCAAATGCAGCTCAGGTTTACTGAATCTGAATTTTGGGGAGCATGGACGGAACTTCCCATCTTGGCTTGGGCAGATTCAGCATTGACTGGAGTGGAATTTTGATAAAGCCCTGGGGATAGGTGTTGCCTTATCCTTCCCTGCTTGGCCAAACTCAGGTCCCCACCAGGATTGCAGAGGGGAATCCCTCCCTTCTAGCCAAAGCTGTCACTACCAAGTCTAAGTAGCCAGTATGGACTTCACCCGTCCCCCCCAACACTTCCCAGCAGCCCCATTCTGCCCCCGCCCCCCACACTACACACATATAGTCCTCTGCTCCCCCACCCTCAGCCCTGCTCGAGGCAAGGGATTTTCCCCAGCCGAATGCAGCTTTTCCTTGTGTCTCCAGCCGCCAACTCTTCCCTTCCTCCCACGTTTACTTCCCAGCAGCTGCCTAGAGTCACATATTCCTGGCCCAGTGCCTAGCACCGACTCTGACACATGCAAGGCACTGAATTCATACTTGCAGAATTACATCAAGGTGCTCCTAACACTTGTTTCTGGTTTGTAGTAGTTGATGGTTTTCTTTACGTACTGCTTCATAATAAACATTAAATGATAGTTTTGTTTTGTTTGGCCAAAACCAAACCTGTTTTCATCGAATTGGATTCCATCTTACTCTCTTGCATCCCATGCTTTGTACTTTCCCCAGCCCTTCCCCAGCTCTCTCGGTCTTTTGGGTCCTTGGTCCCACTCCCCTCCATGGTTGATCTTCCTGGCACTTTTTTGGTGCAGCAAGGGGCAACTCCGGCAGTGCGTGAGTCCCTGGCTGCCTGGCATCCCAGTAAACCGCTCATCCCAAATGCCTTCTCCATCTTCTCAAATACCTTTGGAGAAAGAGACTGTTGTTGTTTGGTTTGGTTTTGATTTGTATTGGGCTATAATGACACACGATAAAGTGCATAAATCTTAAATGTATTGTGCAATGGTTTTGTGTGTGTGTGTGTGTGTGTGTGAGGAAGGCTGGCCCTGAGCTAACGTCTGTTGCCAATCTTCCTGTTTTTGCTTGAGGAAGATCGTCCCTGAGCTAACGTCTGTGCCAGTCTTCCTCTATTTTGTATGTGGGACACTGCCACAGCACGGCTTGATGAGCGGCGTGTAGGTCCGTGCACAGGATCTGAACCCGCGAACCCTGAGCTGCCAAAGTGGAGAGTGGGACTTGACAACTACACGACCAGCCCAGCCCAACAATGAATTTTTTATAAGAGCTTTATTGAGATATAATTCACATATCAGACAATTCACCCATTTAAAGTATTTTGTTGTTTTTAGCATATTCACAGAGTTGTGTGTCAGGGCTGGGAAAATCCTCTTTCTTCCCTTCTTGTGTTTCTATGGCTGGACTAATAATAAAAATGAAACAAGACCACATTAACAGGAGAAAAACCCGGTTTAATATGTACATACTGGAGATCACAGAGAAGTGATGCTCAGAGAGTGAATAAAGTGGGCAGTACATACATCTTTTATACAAAGAAACAATACATTTGTGAGGAATGACAGAACAAAGAAACTTAAATTCGAGGTATGTAACCAGTGAGGAATTTAAGGAAGTTTAGGCTTGAGGTGGTAAATTGACAAGATCTGTTTAAGCAGCTTCTCGCCCTGGATCCGCAGCTCTGGTGATGACGATGCAGGGAGAGCCCCTCTCACAGAGATTTCTTTCCTGCTTTCAGGGGAACAGACACAGGAGGGTCACAATGCCCTTTTCACTTCTCAAGGAACTTTAATTCAAAGTAATCAATATCCTGTTGTGGTGTATTTTAGGGTGGCCTGCCCTGGGCCCTGACATGTGCAGCTGTCACCACCATCTAAGTATAAAAGATTTTGCCATCCCAAAAAGAACCTTTGAACTCATGAATGGTCACTCCCTATTCCTCCCTTACCTCTACTCCTGGCTTGGCAACCACTAGTCTACTTTCTGTCTCCATGGTTTGGCCTATTCTGGACATTTCATATGAATGGAATCATACAATATGTATACTTTTGTGACTGCCTTCTTTCACTTATCATGATGTTTCCGAAGTTCATGTTGTAGGATGTATCAGTACTTTATTTCTTTTTGTGGCTGAATAATATGCTATTATAACGGATATACCACATTTTGTTTATCCATTCATTCTAAAATGAATATTATCCATCCATTCATCAGTTGATGGACATTTGGGTCTGTTATGAGCTGAACTGTGTTCTCTAAAAATTCGTATGTTGAAGTCCTAACCCCTAGTATCTCAGGATGTGACTGTATTTGGAAATAGGATCTTTAAAGAGGTGATTAAGTAAAAGGAGGTCAGTAGGGTGAGCTCTAAGTCAATATGACTGGTGTCCCCAGAACAAGAGGAAATTAGCTCACAGACACACACAGAGAGAAGACTATGTGAGGATGCAGGGGGAACAAGGCCATCTACAAGCCCAGGAGAGAGGCCTCAGAAGAAAACAACTCTGCTGACACCTTGATCTCAGACTTCCAGCCTCCAGAATTGTAGGAATAAATTTCTATTGTTTAAGCCAACCAGTCTGTGGTACTTTGTTATGGCAACTGTAGCCAACTAATAAAACGTTTGCATCTTTTGTCTATTATGAATAATGCTGCCGTGAACAGTTGTATACAAGTTTTTCTGTAGACACACGTTTTCATTTCACTAGGAGAAATTCAACCTAGGAGTGAAGTTTGCATAATGAATTTTTTACATATGTATACACACGTTACCACCACCCAGATCAAGAAATAGAACAATTTCCAGCACCAGAAAGTTCTTTTAGGCTCCTTCCTTATCTGTCCACCCTCATGGGGTAACCAGTCTTCTGACTTCTATTATTTAAGAACAGTTTTTGCCTGTTCCTGAACATCAAGTAAATAGAATGATACGTTATATACTCTTTTGTGTCTAACTTCTTTTTTTTTGAGGAAGATTAGCCCTGAGCCAACATCTGCCGCCAATCCTCCTCTCTTTTTTGCTGAGGAAAACTGGCCCTGAGCCAACATCCGTGCCCATCTTCCTCCACTTTATATGTGGGACGCCTACCACAGCATGGCCTGCCAAGCGGTGCCCTGCCCGCACCTGGGATCCGAACCAGTGAACCCCGGGCCGCCAAAGCGGAACATGCGCACTTAACCACTGTGCCACTGGGTTAGATTTTTTTGTTTTTTAAGAGATACCCTATTGCTCCATTTACTGGGGGGGAAAATTCTTTCTTCTGTTGAATCGCACTTGGGCCTTTGTTATAAATCCAGTTACCATACACTTAGGAGTCTATTTCTGGACTCTGTTCTTCTAATCTCCTTGTCTATCTCATGCCAATACCACACTGTCTGGATGACTGCACCATTATGGTGAGTCTTGAAATCTTGTAATGTAAGTCCTCCTACTCTGTTCCTGTTTTTCAAGATTATTTTGGCTATTATAGGTCATTCACAGTTGCATATAAATTTTAGAATCAGTTTGTGAATTTCCTGACTTGTTTTAATCTGTTATCCCTTATGCTTTATCTTACCAGAGAACTGACACAGTACTACTTCCTAGAGCTTCCTTCCTTCTAAATCAAGGACCACCTTCTTGGAATTCAGCAGCCAAATGCAGCTGACAAGGCTCTCCCCAGAGTTCAGCAGCTCAGAGGCTGGATACAGAATCCAGCCAGCTCTGCAGATTCCGTAACTGTGGCCCCCAGCTTTGACCTGCCCTTGAAAGGAGCCTGTAAACTGTCCCTTGACTAGAAAGAAATGCATATGGAAATTTAACATATGATAAAGATAGCATTGTGTGCTCTGTGAAAATATAGATTATTCAATAAATAGAGTTTGGAGCAACTGGAAAAGATAAAATAAAATTGGAACCCTACCTCATTATTCACACTGAAATAAATTCCAAATAGATGAAAGATTTAAATGTTAAAAGTGAAACCATAAAAATACTAGCAGACTCTGTAAAGTAATTTTAAAATAATGTCAGAGTGAGGAAAGTCTGCAAAAAAAATCTCTTCATTGCAAAAAAACTCCACATCCCAAAAGTCAAAAGGCAAACAATACATTGGAAAAAGCATTTGGAGCATCTATTTATGGCATAAGGCTAGTTTCCTTAATATGTAAAGGGTGATTTATAAAATAATAAGAAAAGACTAGGGTCCAGCCTGGTGGCACAGTGGTTAAGTTCGCACGTTCCGCTTCGGTTGCCTGGGGTTCACAGGTTCAGATCCCAGGTGTGGACATGGCATGACTTGGCAAGCCATGCTGTGGCAGGCGTCCCACATATAAAGTAGAGGAAGATGGGCACAGAAGTTAGCTCAGGGCCAGTCTTCCTCAGGAAAAACAAGAAGAGGATTGGGGGCAGATCTTCCTCAAAAAAAAAAAAGAAAAAAGAAAAAAATCACTGTAACTTTTAAAAAAAGAAAAGACAAGACTAACAACCTGAAAAAAATGGCCAAAGGACAGGACCAGATTGACAAAAGGACCAGATTGAAAATTAATTACAAACTGGTCTTAAACAGATGAAAATGTGCTAAATATCATTCATAACTTGAGAAACATGAATTAGAATTATTCTGAGATATCACTTTTCAATATGAGATTGTCAAAGGTACAAAAGTTTGAGAGAACACTGTGTTGGCAAAGGAAACTGGCTTTTTTCCTTTCTTGAGGAAGATCAGCCCTGAGCTAACATCTGTGCCAGTCTTCCTCTACTTTGTATGTGGGATGTCTCCACAGCATGGCTGATGAGTGGAGTAGGTCCACATCCTGGATCCAAACCCTTGAAACCTGAGTCACCAAAGCGGAGCGCACAGAACTTTAACAACTGGGCCACAGGGCTGGCCTGGAAACTGGCATTTTTGTGCACTGGTTGTGAGAGTGCAAATTGGTACAACCTTTGTAAGGTGCAATTACGGAATATTTATCCAAATATTAGGTGAAAAAAGCAACTAACAAGAGCATATGAATAGTATGATAACACTTATGGAAATTTTAAAAGAAACAAAACTATCATGTATTGTTTATGGATACATACATATGCAATAAAAATATTAAAACATGGAAGGAAGGATACCCGCCAAAAGCAAAATAGTGGTTATCTTTGGAGAGACAGGGAGGTGGGAGGTGAAGAAATGTACATGCAATATCAAGTCTATCCATGCAAAGTGTTAACATTTGTTAGATCTGTGCAATATGTACACACAAGTACTATGTTCTTTGCTTTTACATATTTTGAAACATTTCATAGTTTTTAAAATTAAAAACTATGGCTTATAGAGGGATATTATTAGGGTTACGGAAATGTTCTAAAATTGGACTACTGTAATGGCATAACTCCATAAAATGTACTTAAAAATCCTTGAATTGTGCACTTAAAACGGGTGAATTTTATGATATGTAAAGAAATACCTCAATAAAGTTGAGTGTAAAATTATAAAGATATAGCTTACAAAAATGTCGTATTTGCTTTGTTTTATTTAAAAGAATAGGTGTTAAAATGAAATCCATCTTTTCTAATTTGAAAGTAGCCTGGACAATTTGGCGTTCATATGCCACCTGGTGGACAGAACTGGAATTGCTGGCTTGGACAAGCTGCACAGCTTGGATTGAGCACTAGAAGGGAGAACATCGCCTCAGATCTATCCTCTCTTTTTCTCACGGGGAAAATGAGGCCCAGGATCACATAGCGAATTGTCGGCTGAACCGAGACCATAACCCTGGTTTTCCTGACTCTTAGCTCTGGGTTCTGTGTTTCTCCATCCTGACCTCTGTCTACCTTTAATTCTGTGCCTGCTTTGTACTTTGGTCTTTCTTTATGCTAAGCATTGTGGGAGATTTTAAGATATTACTCCTACCAGGGGACATGTCAGACTTGGGTAAAATTCCTTCCTTGGTATCCTGAAGTATCAGGAGGTAATTTCTGCAGTTTTAAGAGACAGGGGTAATAATATTAATATTAAAGATGATAATAGTACACGCCCACTGTTGAGTATTTTCTGAGTGTTCCTTTACATGGACCATAGCATTTATTCCTCACATAACTCTAGGAGGTAGGTCCTTTTGTTATCAGAATTTTACATACGCAGAAACTGAGGCTCAGAGACGTTTTCTTGCTTAGGATCACACAGTTGACTAACGGCAGAGCCCAGATTTGGATCCAAGTCTATTTGATTTCAGAGCCAGACTTTCTGTTTGTTCTACTGTCAAAGTGCAGGAAATCAACCATGAAAACTATGGAATATATCACAGTTCTGTTTATTCTGTGGAGGATTAGGATTAGGTACTGGAACATATCCATCAAGATGGAAAAGAAAAACTAGAAAAGTCATCGAGTGGACACACCCTCAGCCACCACATCTAAGTAATGCAGTACCCGCCCTGTGTCGCCCAGCTATTCAGGCGCAAGGCACCCATGTGCCTCACTGCCCTTGAGCGAGAGGGTTTCTCACCAGAACAAATCTGCCACCAAATAGGACAGGAATGAAGGGTGGACGCCCTTGTCCTAAGTCAAGAAAATGGAAACCACAGTTAATGAGTTCCTACTCTATGCCAAGCATTTTCTCATCATGTCCTCTCTAATTGGTCCGAGTTCCGAATCGTACAGCAAGAAGGATGGGCCTTTGGCTCCCTTAGGGGTCATTACATTTGTTACCTGAAATGTTTCAGGCCTGCCAATGGGTGTGGAAGCTGCCTCCCAGGGAACAGGTAAGGACAGGCCCGGAGTCAGGTCACCGCTTCAGCCTTAGGCTCTGAGGACAAGCGAGGAATGGGAAAAGAGAAAGCCTCGTTCACCCTACTTGGACGCCAAACGAGCTTGCAGGGTAGAGGGAAACATATGCCACCAAGAACAGTGACTCAAGGATCCAGAGGCCTCTGTTGGGTAGGTCCCTAGAGCTCTGGCCCTGCCAAGCTCAGGGAACAGAGTGCCAAGCCTGTCAGGGTCCCTCTGGAGACGGGCCAACAAAGGTAACCTGAGAGCGTGGCTGAGTAATGGCGGTCCTGGCCTGAGTATCCCCCCTCGAAGGTGCTGTATCTTTCCATTCAGTGAAATTCTTGAAACACAGGTGACTTCCCAGCTCTTTCATTTTCGCCAAAGATGAACCCAGGTCTCCTCTTTCTTCTGTCCTTTCTGATCCCCACCTCAGCCAGGTCATACCTGGCCACATCATCTCAGAGTGATCCTGGGGGCAGCTTACCTGAAACTCCCGACCTTCATTCTTGCTGGTTAGCATGATTTCAGGAGCTTGGAGTTTTCCTTGGGATAGAGTTGCCAGATTAGCAAATAAAAACACAAGATACCTAGTTAAGTTCAAATTTCAGATAAACAATGGATATTGTTTTAATATAAGCGTGTCCCAAATATTGTATTGCATTTTACCTGACAACTCTACCCTGGGAGTATTTCACTTTTTTTTGGTGAGGAAGATTGCTGCTGAGCTAACATCTGTGCCAATCTTCCTCTCTTTGCTTGAGGGAGATTATCCCTGAGCTAACATCTGTGCCAATCTTCCTCTATTTTGCATGTGGGATGCCACCACAGCATGGCTTGATGAGTGGTGTGTAAGTCTGCACCTGGGATCCACACCCGCAAAAATGCCTAAAAATGTGCATTTCTAATAAGTTCCCAAGTGATGCTGATGTTGCTGACTGGGAACCACACTTAGAGCACCACTGACCTAGAAAACCACTTCCCCCTAATGCCAGCTTCTCTCTCTGGGGTATTTTAAAGCCTCTGTAGTCTTAGGAATGATTTTCCCTGAGGATCACAGATTATATTTTCGTTAGAGGGTATAATAAGGATTATCTTCTCAATAAGAATTTCTCTGTGCACTTGCTACTGGAAATTTCTCTTCTAGTTAGCCTCGAGACAGAGTTGGGATGAGAGTTTCTAAGGAATTTGTTTACTTAAAAAATAGCCCCTCCAATTATTAAAAATGATGATTTAAAAATCTTTTATTTTGGCATAATATTACATTTACAGAAAATTTGAAAAGAGGGTAGAAGGTTTCCATGTATTCCTCACCCAGTTTCTCTTAGTGTTAACATCTTACATTACCATGGTACATGTGTCAAAATAAGAAACCAATATAAGGGGCAGGCCTGGTGGTGTAGCGGTTAAGTTTGTGCTCTCTGATTTGGTGGCCCAGGGTTCTTGGGTTTAGATCCTGGGCACAGACCTACACACAACTTATCAAGCCGTGCTGTGGCAGCATCCCACATACAAAACAGAGGAAGACTGGCACAGATGTTAGCTCAGTGACAATCTTCCTCAAGCAAAAAGAGGAAGATTGGCAACAGATGGTAGCTTAGGGCCAATCTTACTCACCAAAAAGAAAGAAAGAAAGAAAGAAACCAACATGAGCACATTACTATCAACTAAACTCTAGACTTTATTTGAATTTCAACCATTTTCTACTAATGCCCTTTTTCTGTCCCAGGATCCCAATCAGCATATCACGCTACATTTAGTTGTCACGTCTCCTTAGGCTTCTCTGGTCTGTAACAGTTTCTTATTGTTTCACGACCTTGACAGTTTTGAAGAGTACCAGCCAGACATTTTGTAGAATGCCACTCAGTTTGGATTTGTTTAATGTTTTCCTATGATTTCTCTGGGTTTACAGGTTTTCCTGAAAAATACTATAGAAGTGAGGTTCCCTTCTCATCACCTCATATCAGGGTACACGATAGAGATAGAATCCTGGAGATAGAATCCAGGAAACTCATGTTTATCAAGTTGCTCAAAGGATTTTAACGTCCACTAATGTTGGAGAATCATTTGCTTGGACACTAAAAGGCCCAGAAAGGGAGAGGGACAGAACATCAGTAGAAGGGGTCAACCCCTGCTGGTCATATCAACGTGAATCTTCTGGATGGCAACTAGACTTTCAGTGGAGAACATGATGTAGCCTATACAGAAGGTGAAATATAATGATGTACAACTGAAATTTACACAATGTTATAAATCAATGTTACTTTAATAAGAAAAAAAGGTAAACAAACAAAACATGAATTTTCACTCGCAATATTGACATTGATGACTTAGTTAAGATAGTGTTTACTAGGTTTCTCAACTGGGAAGTTATTATTTTTCCCTTCCTATACTCAACGCTTTGGAAACTGGTCAAGAATTCCAGCCCACACTCAAGAGGGGAGGGGAAAGTTCAGCTTCATCTTCCCCCCTTGGAAGGGGAGAATATTTACACATATTGGTTGGAATTCTATACGGAAGATTTGTCTCTTCTCCTCCAGTTATGTGTTTATTCAATAATTTATTTTATGAACATGGGCTCATGTTTATTTATACTTTAGATTATGATTCAGGATTACGTTATTTATTTTCTTGCTCAAGGCCTTCTAATTTTGGCCATTGGGAGCACTTTCAGTTTGACTCCTTATGTCGCTTTGACATGCCTCCCCAGTGCTTTTATTTTTTGAGTATTTTCTTACTTTCTGACAATACAAGATGCTCCAAGCTTACCTGGTAAATTCCCTTCCCCAGCCCTAGAAACAGTCATTTTTCTAAGGAGCTCTGTTTTCTATCACTGGAGAGGGTTTTGGAAACCAAAATCTGGGTGCTAGGTGTGCTAATTGCTGCTAAAATAAAAATTTTTAAATAAACAATTCAAATAATAAGGAAAAATTTTAAGGATTACGTAAACAGGCCCCTAAATTCAATCATTAAGAGATAAAGAAGCTTGGGCTGGCCCCATGGCATGGTGGTTAAGTTCAGCATGCTCTGCTTTGGTGGCCTGGGTTCATGGATTTGGATCCTGGGTGTAGACCTACCGCACTCATCAGCCATGCTGTAGGAGTGACCCACACACAAAATAGAGGAAGACTGGCATAGATGTTAGTTCAGGGCGAATGTTCCTCAAGTAAAAAAAAAGAGAGAGAGAGAGAGATGAGGAAGCTTAACATTTGTAAATGTCCTTTCAGATCTCTTTCTGGATATATACGACATCTGTCTACACTAGCTAGAGAGCTATCTGTCCACATGATTTTTTCATGCTACACGTATTCTTCTATAACCTGCTTTATAAACTCACTATGTCATGGGCATCTTTCCATATCTATAAATGAAACTCTATTCATCAGTTTTTAACAGCTGCCTTTTTTCCATTTCATGGTATATCAATTTATTTCACCAGTCCCTATTTATGGACAGTTAGGACCTTAGGATTGTTAGGAAACAATTTCTATTTTATATTTTCCTACACTCTGCTGATTATCTCCTTGGAATAAAAAGGTTTTATTTTGGATCAAAAAGCTTGACATTGTTTATATTTTTTGCAAATATAAACTTTAAAACCTTCTTAAAATTAAAAATATAATAATGTTTATTATAAGCAAATCCAACAGTGCACATGCATACGAAGGAAAAAGAGAAAACGTCTGCCCTCCTAAGAGGTAACCACTGTGACACTTGGTGTATTTGCTAAGAGTGTGGATTTGGGAGTGGATTTGAGACCACCACAAATTTCACCATAGACTAGTGTGTGACCTTGGGCAAATGACCTAACATCTCTATGCTTCAAAATTCTCATTTTAAAATGAGGATCATAATGGTACCTATCCTACCAGTTTGTGAGAATGAAGCCAGTCCTTTTAGTAAAAGAACTTAGCACAGTTTCTGGCATACTATTTTTATTGTTACTATTATCATTATAGTTTTTTTCCTAGGTATGTGTATTTAAAATTTTAATAGCAATTGCTACCTTGCTCTTCTGGTTGATTCTAAAGACTTTTTGACCTGGATCCCTTAATTAGTATGTATATACATATATATATATATATTTTTTTTTTTTTGAGGAAGATTAGCCCTGAGCTAACATCTGCTGCCAATCCTCCTCTTTCTTGCTGAGGAAGACTAGCCTGAGCTAACATCCATGCCCATCTTCCTCTGTGTTGGATGCCTGCCACAGCATGGGCTTGACAAGTGGTACGTATGTCCACACCTGGGATCCAAACCAGCGAACCCCGGGCTGCTGAAGCAGAACGTGCGAACTTGACCGCTATGCCACCAGCCAGCCCCCCTTAACTAGTATTTTTCAAAGAGTGGTCCTCTGATTGAATCAGAACCTTTGGAGATAGAATCCAGGAAACTCATGTTTATCAAGTTGCTCAAAGGATTTTAATGTGCACTAACGTTGGAGAATCATTTGCTTGGACACTAAAAGGCCCAGAAAGGGAGAGGGACAGAACATCAGTAGAAGGGGTCAACCGCTGCTGGTCAAGGCTGACACTGGGGAAATTGTACTGGGCTTCAAACAGTGTAGTAGAGGGGTTGACTCTGGTTCTGCACTCAAAAAGATCTGGATTTGAATCAGTGACTAGTGTGGTTTTATGTCGCGACCTTGCTGAGCCTGGCACACCTGTCTGGCTCCCTCCTTCTCCCACTTCAAGTCTTTAACAACCGTCACTTTTTCAGCTAGGCTTTCCCTGACCACACTATATACAGTTGCCTCTTTCCTTCACCCCCTAGTCCCCATTCTATTTTTCTCAGTATCATTTATCACCACGTAAAATACTGTGTTACTTATTTGTCTGTCTCCCCCGCTACAAGTAAAGCTCCATAAAAGCTTTGTCTATTTTATTTAGTGATAGATCCTCCATGCCTAATGTAGAGCTTGCCACACAATAGGCACTCAATAACTATGTGTTGTATAATAAACCCACGGGTAACCAAAAAAAAGGTGATATTATCTGCCCCTCTAGAGAGATACTAGGGCTGTAATGAGCATGAATGTGATAATGCAATTAAAGAGTTTGCAACACAGCGCCCAGGCACTTACTGACTGAATTGCTTTTTTCCTCCAGCTTTACTGAGGTATATAATTGACAAATAAGTTGATTGCATTACTATTAATCTAGGATGCTTCTTAGTTGGCTGAGCCCTGGGAGAGGGGTGAAGGGATCTCTAACTTCTCCGGCATATTTTTACTGTTGATCAGCCAGCCCCCTTTCCCCTGTCCCCTGGGTCATTCTCCCAGAGGAGTTTCCGGTTCCTCAACAATTAAACTAGGACAAGTCTAACTGGTCCTTCAGCACAGAGAATAAAGAGGATAAGCAAGAGCAGCCGACCTCTAACTTGGACCCAGAGTTTCTCCCCTCCTTTTCCTCATTCCCTAGTAGGTGACTCGGAAGGGATTTACAACAGCAACAGCGGCCTCTACCAGCTAGGTCGATTCCACCAGCAAAGGACAGGAAAATTTTCTATTGAAATGGCAATTGGGGGGCGGGGGTGGTGGGGAGAGTTGGTGTCCTTTTCCGCGCAGGCACATTCAGTCGCAACCCTGCGATTATCGCGATAGACGAGCGAGATCAGCGCTGGCCCTTTAACAGCCCCTTCCCGGGGGCCTGCCCCGCGCGTGCGCACTGCGGTTCTGCGCTTGTCATCATGGCGACGCGGGGCCATGTGCAGGACCCTAACGACAGGCGCCTCCGGCCCATTTACGGTGAGTGCCTGAGGCCAGCCTGGTTGCCGGCCGGACCCGCCGAGGGCTGCCGAGGCCGGGGCGAAGGCCCAGGAGAGGCGCTGAGGGGCCCGGAGCGGGGCTGGCGGGCACAGGGGGCAGGCCGCGCGGGCCTCTAGGCCGCAGCCACGGGCCTCGCGTAGGCGCCGGCCAGGCCTTCCTGAGCCCAGAAGCGGCAGCGCGCCGGTCGGGGCAGCGGCAGGTCGGCGGAGCTGGCCCAACAGGCAGGCCCGGTGAGGCACTTTCTCTCTCAGAGACCTGCGCTGCCCGAGTTATTAGAGCCGTACCAAGGGAGAGCCGACATCTCCCCGCGGTTGGAAGGAAGCTGGCTCTGGCATGAGAGTGGGACACCCTACTTGAAGGAAAATTCCCCCTAAAGACTTTTTCCTTATGCGAACGGGGCCTAGGGGGTTGTCAGACTAGCTGTGCTCGGTGCACATGGAGAAACAGAGGTCCAAGGGAAGGGGCTGACGCAAGGTCACCCAGATCGGGTCAGGAACAGGCCTGGATTCGAGGCTCCGGAGCTAGAGCTCTTTGGTGAAGAAACAGCTGCTCTGGGCACACGTGGGAGGCGGGGAGGGGGAGGGGGGTCTTGGGCCCAAAATAGCGGTGAAGAGACTGTGATAGCTCAGTCCGAGGGGCACACAGGCTGCTGCAGGGCTTTTCCTTCTTGCGGCTTCTCTGGTTTTCTCTGCAGCTTGCCTTCCGCGTGCTGAGTGGATCCTCCTCCATAACGTTTACTTCAACCCGCAGGCTTTAAGACCTGGATGTTATCCTGCTCCTCCGGTTGTGAAAAATCACAAATTTGAGTCAGGGAGAAACACCTTTTCAATAACAGAGAGGTTCTCTAATTGGACAATGGTCCCTATTGCGTTTCCTTTCCTCTTAGGGAGTTGTATGGTCTTGGTCTATCTCAGTTAATGGCGAGGAAGGCTTCAAGGTCAGTGGATTTTGCAAAATTAGAGCTTGTGTCTATAGTGTGGATGTTGCTAATTAGAGGCTTCTCCGCATGGCTGAGATCATTTAACTTTGGGGGGGAGGGGTTAACTGTGTTTCTGGCACAATTGGTTATGCTTTTATTTTGCAGTTTGTATGATACTTTACTCTCGCATCTCGTTTGATTCTAGCAACAACCCTGTGAAGTGGGCAATAATAATAATAGCTAACGTATATAGACTGCTCATTATGTCAGTCACTGTCCCTGTCCTTTTATTTGGGTTATCTTATTTAATCCTCACACATTCTCATGAGGTGGGTAGTTTTTTCCGGTCCCACCTATCTCCCTCCTCCCCCCCTTTTATTTTTCACAGATGAGGAAATTGGGGCTTTATTGATGTTGTGTAATCTGCCTAAGGTCACTCAGCTCACATTTGTTGGACCTAGGATCTGAACCCCCGCGGACTCTTCCAGGCTCACCCTCTTAACCACAGTGCTAGAAACCCCCTCACTTTGAGCTGAAGACACTGACTTGCCAAAGGTCACACAGTTGGTGAGTGACGGAGATAGGACTTTCCGTTTCTCCAGGGCTGCATATTCTCATGCCCTCCAGTGTATATTTTCAGAGGGCAGGATGAACTATACAAGGGTGATTGAGAATAGCAACTGAAACCAGGGTTCACAATTTGTAGCTCATTACAGCTCTGTGCAGCAGCTGCCTACAGACTTTTTTTTCTTTTTTAACTAAAAAGATTTAATACTTTTAAGAATAATTGGATTTCTAAAATTATTCTTGAGGACCAAAGAAAATGCCTTTGGTGTCCCATATGTCATTTAGAATTCATAGTGTTTTGAACTATCCAATAAGAAAAACCTTGTCCATTTCTCATTGCTGAACATCAGGATATATTAACCAGAAGTGACATGTCACGTTCTCAACACTGAAGGTAGAGTTACGTAATTTTTGTTATAGTTACATGAGAAAAAGATTAGAAGAGGCTTTCTTTAGGAGTTCCAAGGCAATTAATATAAACTGGCAGGAATAGAAGAAAGGGTTCAGACTGTCCTTGACTTCAGCACTTTGACCTCCAGACTTTGGGACAACCCCTGCTTTTGTGTTTAAATACGTTAGTACTCCTAAACCACTATTGTTCCTTGAATTCAGACATTCATTAGCTGACAAATGAACAGGCTCATGCATGGTGGTACTTGCCCACCAGCCAAAAGTTCAACAACTGTCAGCATTAATTGAGTGCTTATTTGTGTGCTAACTGTCCTGTTTGGTAGGAGGCTTATTGTGAGCCTAGCGGTAAACTGAAGGCCAGAGATGAACTTGTTCAGAGTTGTGGCTAGTAAATTGGAGAGCTGGGATTTGAACACAGGCGTTCTCACTGGAAAGCCCAGCCCTTCACTGAATTGAGATTCAGCAGCATGACTATTTTTGTACAGCATTATTTGTACTGCCCAGGTTTTAGGATTTTACAACTGTGGGAAACCTTGCCTGTGAGCTCAGCTCTTGCTAAATATTGTTGAGGGTAGAAGTGGACAGGGCTATAAGGGTGATTAGTTGTGAAATTGTGGTGGGTCGAAATTCTATTTTTGGTGTCTAGGTTTGGAGTAGCTTGTCTGTGCAGAAATTTGGTTAGTTGAACATCTTCAGAACGTGTCACATTACTCACAAATTGGTAAACTTGGGTATTGCAGTTTTGGTTTTTCAAAACCACCCTTGACCTTAATGGAACACCCGCTTTGTTGTTTATTCTCCTTTTCTAAAATTATTCTCTTGTGTCGTGTGGTTCTCAGCAGATTTTGTGCTCTCATGTGACTTGGTGAGCCTCAGTGCTTTCTTTTACCATTATTATTAATTTAAAAATGTTTTTAGTGGTTGGGGGAAGGGAGGTGGAAGTGATGGTCACTTGGCACAACCTGTTTTATTCTGTTCTGAAATTAGGGACATTTAAAAATCTCTGACTTAAGAGGCCAGCCCGGTGGCGTAGTGGTTAAATTCGTACACTCTGCTTCAGTGGCCTGGGGTTCCATGGTTTGGATCCTGGGCGTGGACCTATGCACCACTTATGAAGCCATGCTGTGGCAGGAATCCCACATATAAAGTAGAGGAAGATGGATACAGGTGGTAGTTCAGGGCCAATAGTCCTTAAAAAAAAAAAGCTCTAATTTAGACTTTTAAATTCTAAAAACATTTTAAACTTAAAAGAAAGATGTCAGTACACAGAAAATTCCTGGAAGAATGCATAGAGTAGAGGGTAGTGGGAGTATAGGATTCAGAAACTTAATGTTATACCTCTATGAACTGTTTGAGTTTTTTTTTTTTTTACCATGACGTGTATTATTTTTGTTATTTAAAAAATTAGTTAAAAAGATTTTGAAAAATCTAATTTAATAACGGGAAGCTGTCACAAATAATTGGTTCTTTGAACTTCCCGTTGTGGTCACTGTATGTATGTATCTCTCATTTATCTGATAGACTCCTCAGTTTCTGGAAGATTGTCTTTTTTCCCCCTCCCTGTACAGTTTGCTCATTTATGTATTCCTTTCTTCATTCAGCTTATTTGTTGAGGGTCTAAAATGTGCTAAGCACAGTGAAGATGCAGGGAAGAAGTGTGTATCAAACAGCACAGACGTGGTTTCTGCTTTCGAGGGGTCTCAACAGACTTTTTAAATGATAGTACACATAGTCGTTATATTTGTGTTAAGGGTTTTGAAGGAAAAGTACAGGTTGCCATGAGAGCATACAATACCGGCATCTTGGCTGTTGGGGACAAGTCAAGAAAAGATTCCCTGAGGAAGTTACATTTTACTTTGGACGTGAAAGAAGAGCGGAGGTTAGTCAGGTGATGAGATGGGGAGAGGGTGATGAAGAAAGAGTGTGTGTAAAAAGGTCCTGAGAAAAGGGTTGTGATTGGAATGTAGAGATGAGTGACAAGAGGCTACTAAGGTAGATGGACTCAGAGGTTTGTAAGCCATTTTAAGGATTTTGAAATTGTTTTAAAGACAGTGGGAAGCACTGGTGAGATTTAACCAGGGAAGTAGGGTGATCAGGCTTTCATTTTAAAAAGATAACTCTGAATACTGTAGGGGAAATAGTTTACAGGGGGGGAAATGTAGGATGTGAGGCAATCAGTTAGGAGGCATTATTCATTTTTAAATTCAACCCCCCCCCCCCCCCCCCCCCCCCCGCACATGTAGGTATTTAACAAAACCTTGTTGATTGAAAGAATGTGTCACCTCCAATTTGTATTCTTGGTAAAAGTGAGGCTTCTATTCTCAGACATTTAGGATTTTTAAGCAGAGGGCGTTGTAATTTAAAGATGGAGCTATGTTGTATTCAGTCATCTTCTAAGTTGGAGCACGATCTTAGTAGTCTCTGAAGCTGTCGTGGGGAGTGCAAACAGTGCAGGTTGTCATTTCAGCTGCTCTGGAGGTTTTCATGGCAGCTGCACGGACACACACTTAAAGGCTTTCTTTTTTATTTGCAAGACCAATCTCTTCCTACTGGCAGTATCCCTACGTATGGTTGGACAGATTAATCCCAGGGCCTCTTCTGTAGGGGAAGTAGACAGTAGGCCTGCATGTTTCAGAGTCTACTGCACGGAAGAGGAGCTTCTGTTGGAACTGTTGCCTGGGAGGGTGGCTTGCTCATTCATTCAACAAATTTTGATAGTCTCTTGCCAGTGATTTAACCCAATGTTTCCCAAATTTCTATCATTTTTTTACCCAATATGATGATTTTAGCTGTGTTATATTATTATCTGTACTATTATTTAATATTTTTCTTTAAGTTGACTTTTAAACTTAAATTTATTTAAAAATAATCTGTATCATTACTATTAATGGAAAATCTGTCACTTGTTCTCAGAAAAGAAAACCATAAAAATAAGTACAATGAAAACAGAACAATATTATTAAAGGCTTAGCTAGATTCTAATACTTGTGAAACTCTGAGTCTGAGACCTGTTCCTTCCCTTGTTTTGTCTTCCTCCCATAGCCCCCCAGTTCATGGTTGCATATTCTAGTTGTAAATTCCTTCCCTTTTAAAAAAAGATATTAGCAAGTATTAAAGAAGTGACAGGCTAACACGAAACTGAGACTGTCTGCTTAATATAAAGGAAATTTTAGAAAAGAGGGCAACTTTCTCACTGTGATTGTTATCTAGTGCTGTCTGCAAGGACCACCAAAAATATTTCAGTTGGAGTGGTACCCATGCTTTGAAAAACATAGCTTTAACTGATGCGCTATCATATTCTTTCCTCTGTCACATTTGTGGATGACTGATTTTGGCTTATTGATGTTATTAAGGGAAAAACACCAATTCTCATGGTCCAACCACAATTACCCTTGAGTGAGTTTTAAAAAGGCTTACTAAAAGGACAGACTTAGGATATTGTTTTTATTGGCCTGTTTTCTCCAAGGACTACATAATTTATATTACAGAGTCAGTAATGTAAAATGAAAATAAACTTTTCCCAAAAAACTCAGCATCCGATTAATCAGTAGTCACCTAGGCATCCAGGAAATGGGAGCCTGACAGCAGACTGAATGTGGTGGTGTGTCTTAGTTAAAACGCTCGAGTGCAAGGAACACAAACCCACTGGTACTAGCTCAAGTAAAGGGGGGTTGCTCTAAACTCTTGTGAGCCTAGGGCAGGACTGCAGTGTTCCAGGGCCTCATGGAAACTGGAAAGCTGTCAGGATGTGCAGCTTCTTTCTCAGATGCTCATCTCTGCTTTTATCTGTGGTGTCTATTCTTTTCTCTGCTTGGTTCTTCAGACTGGTTTTTTCTGCTCACTCACCTGTTTACCCAGGGCCTAACATGTTGGTTTCGTGGCCACATCAAGCTGTAGCTAGAGGAGAGAGGTCGTTAGCTTCTCCCCACAGAAGCTTAATCAGCACTGACCCTCCCCCAATTTTTCCATGATTGACACTTTTCATTCTTTTATAAAGGTTATATGAATGAAGAGTCAAGAGAGAACGCTTTTCTTCACTCCCCATAACCAACTTGTACCCCCTAAGGCTCCTTTAAAATGGAAATTCTGCAACTGCCACTGGTAACCTCAAGACTCGAAATACTTATTACTTTCCAGATGAGGTTCTTCATAGCTTTCTGACTATGGCTTTCAGTGTTGCAGTTACAGGTTACCAGGAAGAAACCTGATTTACCCAGCTTGGGTCAAATATCCACCCCACTGAGCTGCAGTTACACGGTCTAGACATGGTCATCTAGTCCTGCCCCTTCATCAGAGGCAGTGGAAACCATTCCCAAAGAGGGCATAGGCGGGTAGGCACAGTATATCGGAGCCTTGTTAACTACAGAGGGAAAAGTTAAATATCTTTATAGTCCTGAGCTCTGGTCTGATCCATTTATGGGCGGGTCCTCAGAGCTGAAGTCTCATCAAAGATGTCTACTCTTTTAGAAAACTTCAAGATATGTTCTCTGAACCTGAAATCTTGCAAGACTGAGTCAGAAGTAATTTAGAACTGACTCAAATGAGATCAGCATCAAGTTATTAGGAAGAGAAGGTGTCATTTATTGAGCTGAAATATCTCTATCAGATATTACAGAGATAATATATCTGTAAGGACAAATGATGGCCTGTCAGCTGAGCTAAGAATTTAAGAAAACTGGTATTAGATATTTGGATATTCAGGCGAAGATTGTATGCTTTTAAAGTTCTGTGATTCTCCAGTCTTTCTACCTGTTAAGTATTTGATCTTCCTTTCTAGATTGTGATTCCCTCCAGAATAGGCTCTTTTTTCACCTTCCCACCTAGATTGTGATTCCCTCCAGAGTAAGCCTTCTTAATCGTTTTACCTAGCATTATTGGTATCATCAAAATTAAGTGGATTGAAGACAGAGTGAAGAGATGAAACTCTGTTCATGTGGCTCTTTGTTAAAAGTTTTAATAAAGTATCCATTGGAGAAAAATCAAAACCATTAGTTAAAATGATAGTTTATTTCTGTTGTTTGGAACACTCTGGGCTACCAGGGCCATAGATTATTTTGGGTCATCTGTGCCTTGTTTGTTCCTATGCTGATTTGGGACCTTGATGAGCAAAGATGGACCAGTAGTGGTAGTAGATTGTAAACCAGCCTGTGTTCAGTCATCTTTCTATATTTAGAATTGACAGCACCACCCTTTTCCCATTCAATAACACTTCTCATTTTCCTTCTCTAGAATTAAATCTTTGCTTTTATTGGAGATATATATATATATGTATATTTTATTAATAGACTTTATTTTTTAGAGCAGTTTTAGGCTTATAGAAAAATGAGTGGAAAGTACAGAGTTCCTGTATATCCCACCTACCCCCCCCCCCCCCCCCCCCCCCCCCCCCCCCCCCCCGTTTCCCCTACTATTAACATCTTGCATTAGTGTAGTACATTTGTTCCAATTGCTGAACCAATATGATATGTTAGTATTAACTATAGTCCATAGTTTACTAGTTTACATTAGCTTTCATTCTTTGTGTTGTACATTCTGTGGGTTTTGACACGTGTATGGTGACATGTATCCATCATCAGAGCATCATACAGAATAGTTTCACTGCCTTAAAAATAAGCTGTGCTCCACCTATTTATCTCTCCCCCCAGCCCCTGGCAACCACTGATTATTCTACTGTCTCTATAATTTTCGCCTTTTCCAGAATGTCATATAGTTGGCATCATACAGCATGTGGTCTTATCAGATTGGCTTCTTTCACTTAGCAATATGCATTTAAGGTTCCTCCATGTTTTTTTGTGGCTTGTTAGCTTATTTCTTTTTAATACTAAATAATAGTCCCTTGTCTGGATGTACCATGGTTTATTTATCCTTTAACCTACCGAAGTACATCTTGATTTCTTCCAAGTTTTGGCAATTATGAATAAAGCTGCTATAAATATTTGTGTGCAGGTTTTTATGTGGAGGTAAGTTTTTAGATCATTTGGGTAGATACCAAGGAGCTCGGGCTGGGTTATATGGTAAGAGTATGTTTAGTTTTTTAGAAGCTGCCAAACTGTCTTCCACGGTTGCTGTACTATTTTGCATTTCCACCGCAATGAATGATGGTTGCTGTTGCTCCATGACCTCACTAGCACTTGGTCTGTAGATTATTTTGAGTCGTCTATGCCTCTTCTGTCCCTGTGCTGATTTGGGACCTTGCTGAGCAAAGAGGGACCTGGTAGTAGTAGTAGGTTGTGGACTGCTTGTGTTTTGTAATCTTTCTATATTTAGAATTGACAGTTACCACCATTTTCCATTTAAAACATGTCTCATTTTCTTTTAGATCTTCTCATCTGTAAATGAATCTTTGTTTTTGTTAGACTTTTGAATAATAATTGATTGCTTTTTTTCCTTAACACAATTTTATAGCAGGTTTCCATATTCCTTAAGGTTTGGAATGGATAAATAGCTTAGGGAACCTAGAAGTCAGTTGTTCTTCAAAGTCAGTGCTGGTTTCTGTTTTAGACAGAATGTTTGAAAGGGCTGGTTTCCCTACATTCTTGCCCACTCCTGATATGGGACTTCATTCTCCCCCTCTGCTCCCTTATTATGGGTAAAACCTTATTTCCTTCTTTGGCAAATTATACTTAACTCTTTGGCAAAGTAAGTACTCATTAAACGTATTTTATTGAAGGAATATGGTCCATTTGGTAGATTTGAAGCTTGAATATTAGGAAGGGTTCTTTTTTAACAAAAATTTTTAAACTTTTGGATGACTAAACCCATTTATTTCCCATAAGTAAAAATACTGTCATCTGTCGAAATATGTTTAGTGTTGACTCTTCATTAAAAACTGATATAACCAGATTATATTGCTTTTGAATGAGAGATGACTATAGGAATGTAAGATTATATTCTGGGCCATCCTAATCATTTGGAGTTAAAATCAGCTCCATGATGTTTTTAGTACTGAGTTAAGATACTTTCTGAGACAGCTAATACCAGCCTGTGCATTTTTTGTATTTGTTGTTGAAGGAAAATACTAACTATCGTAATTTCTGTTTTCCTAGATTATCTTGATAATGGTAATAATAAAATGGCAATTCAGCAAGCAGATAAATTGTTGAAGAAACATAAGGATCTTCATTGTGCTAAGGTAAATTCATTTGCCCTTGAGTTGCTTATAGTTGGTCAGTTATATACTGTAACCTTTACTTTAAAGGGAAAAGATGTTTAATTAGTCTTTTTAGTGACTACCTGTGGTTTTTCAGAGTATTTTTTAGGCCATTTATTTTCCTGCTCACTTAAATGCCATAAATAGTATTTAATTAAAAGCTAGCTACTTATTTCTTTGCACATAACTTATTTAATTATTTTATTTTCACAGCGTCCTTTTAAGCAATGTTGTGTGTTCTTTTTTTTTCCCCCTCCATGAGGAAGATTGGCCCTGAGCTAACATCTGTTGCCAGTCTTCCTCTTTTTTTTGTTTTTCCTCCCTAAAGCCCCAGTACATAGTTGTATATCCTAGTTGTAGGTCATTCTAGCTCTTCTATGTGGGATGCCACCACAGCATGGTATGGCTTGATGAGCAGTGTGTACGTCCATGCCCAGGATCTGAATCCTTGGCTGCCAAAGCAGAGCACATGAACCATGGGGCCGGCCCCTTTGTTGTGCATTCCTTTTTTTTTTTAAAGATTTTATTTTTCCTTTTTCTCCCCAAAGTCTCCCGGTACATAGTTGTATATTTTTAGTTGTGGGTCCTTCTAGTTGTGGCATGTGGGACGCCACCTCAGCATGGCCTGATGAGCAGTGCCATGTCTGCGCCCAGGATCCGAACTGGCAGAACCCTGGGCCGACAAAGTGGAGCGTGCGAACTTAACCACTCGGCCACAGGGCTGGCCCCATGTTGTGCATTCTTAATATGACTGAAGTAGGAAAGAATCTTGATTTGCTGATATTTTCAGTAAAATAGTTTAGTTGATAGCAACCTAGGCATACGTTGCAACTTATCTTGTCCTTTCGAATTGGCTTTCTTTGGCCCATGTTTCCTTTTCTGTCCTTTTATAACTGACTTATCTTTCCTTCCTATCAGGTTTTAAAGGCAATTGGTTTACAGAGAACTGGAAAGCAAGAGGAAGCCTTCACCTTGGCGCAGGAGGTGGCAGCCCTGGAACCCACAGATGACAACTCACTGCAGGCACTGACTATTCTTTACCGGGAGATGCATCGACGTGCGTTTCTTTGTTTTCATTGTTTTTAAACCTCAGCTTAAGTTTTTGGATATTTCTGATTGAGTTTTCTATTTGTGTGATTTACTTATCAGTCATGATCTGGGTAGGTGGCAACAGGTAAAATAATGCATTAAGCGTGCTTTGTCAAGACTGTAGGCAGAAAGATATTTTACATGTATTAGGGTCCTTGAATTGGAATAAGGCTTTGAGTTTCATTTGTGACATTTGATTTGCTAAATGGAAGAGTTACCCTTTTTTTCACTTTTAATATGGAAAATTTCAAACAAAGACAAAAACAGAGAATAACACGATAAATCCCATTGTACCCATTACCCACATTCATCAATTCTTGACACATGGCCAATTTTGTCTATATCTGTCCTGCCAGATTATTTCTAAGCATATCCTAGGTAGTCTACCATTTCATCTGTAAATAATGTTTTTCAATGTTGATTTTTAAAATATTTTAATATGAAATAATACATATCTTTCATAATATATATTATAGAATAATATATAGAATATATCATAATATATAGAATGTAATATAGAATATATAGAATAACATATATTATGAAACACACTAGAAAATTTGATGTGGAATAGTAAACATTCAGGAACCTACCACCCAACTTAAGAAATAGAGCATTATCAATACTAAAAAAGCTTCCTGTGTCTTCCTCATCAATGTCATTTCCCCTTTTACTCCTAAGAGGTACTTGCTATCCTGAATATTTTTTATTCTCTTGCTTTTACTTGTCTTTATCGCATTTGTTTTTGTAAGTAATACATTATTAGTTTTGCTTGATTTTGAATTAATATAAATAGGATCAAAGTGTATGTGTTCTGTGATTTCATTTTTCATCTGCTATCCAAGTGGTTGTAGTTAATTCATTTTTATTGCCAAAAAATATGTCGTTATAAGATGCTTATTTTGAATTCTTTGTCAGGTTATTCATAGATCTTCATTTCTTTAAGGTCAATTTCTGAAGATTTAGTTTATTTTATTGGGCCGTATTTCCCTGTTTCTTCTTGTGCCTTGTTACTTTTGCTGTGTCCTTTGCATTTGATAAAACACTCACCTCAAAAAAAAAAATTTCGTTGAGTAGAGATACTGGATCCTAGGGCATGTGTGATAAAGAAAGATAATGTCAACTTGTTTTCTAAATTTCCTCTCCCACTAACAGTGTTTAAGAGTTCTGATAGCTCTCCATCCTTGTCATTAATATTCTTAGGCTTTAAAATTTTTGCCATCAAACCATCACATTGTATACCTTAAAATATACAATTTTTGTCGATTATTCTTCAGTAAGACTGGAAAAAGTAAAATTTTTGCCAACCTAATGGGCAGAAAAATGTTATTTTATAGTTTAATTTTGATTTTCATTCTTATAAAAGGTAAAACTTGAGTTGAGGTATTATTTCTGATTATTTAGAGATTATGTTGATTTATGGATTCTCTCCCAGTGTTTTAAAAAAGTCATTTATCTATCCCACAAGTATTGGTTGAATGTTTTTCTATGATAAATATTGTATCAGAGTCAAAGATGAAGGTTGCTCTTTCTGCCCTCATGTTACTCATAGGGAAATAGAGCAAAAGATAGTACATTGCAGTATGTATTAATAAATGCAATGAGAGAGTTATTTAAAAGATCTAAAACTGGCAGAGGCAAGCAGTGCTCAAACTGGGGTGGAGGAGCAGAGATGGTGTTCAGGGAAGGATTACGTTTGAACAGGGTGTTGGATGATGATCCCTGGGTAGAACAGAGGAAAAGACAGTCCAGGCAGAGGCAGCAATGTAAAGGCCTGGAGGTATGATACAGCACAGGAAATCCAGTGGAAGTACAAGTAGTTTGATCTGGCTAGAGCGTAACGTGCTGGGGGAAAGAGTTAGGAAGGAGACAGAGAGGCTAGATCCTGGAGGATCTTGTGTGTTGTAAATGTGGTGGGGAGGCTTGAGCTATTCCGTGCTTCATCGAGTAACACCTAACCGTGAGAAGAGTCATGATCAGATGAGGCAAAGCAAATAATTTCTTCTTCCTTAATGAAAGGAGGCATCTGTTCCTTCAAATGGGAAAAAAATTAAATGCTGTTAAGGTTTAAGTTATACTTCAGTAATTAAAGAAAATCCTATTTCTCTTTCTCTTAGCGGAGTTAGTTACAAAACTTTACGAGGCAGCTGTGAAGAAAGTTCCCACTAGTGAGGAGTATCACTCTCACCTCTTCATGGCCTATGCCAGAGTGGGCGAATACAAGAAAATGCAACAGGTAACTTGATCCCCAAAGCTCCTCGATGGTGGCATTTGCTATTAGAGGTAAAAGTCTTTTTTTTTTTTTTTTCTTGCTGAGGAAGATTCACCCTGAGCCAACATTCTTGCCAGTCTTCCTCTAAGTTTTTAGTATGTGGACCGGCAGCAAAGCATGGCCACTAAGAGAGTGGTGTAGGTCCACGCCTGGGAACTGAACCTGGGCCCCTGAAGTGGAACGTGCTAAACTCAACCAATAGGCCACCAGGGCTGGCCCTAAAAGTCTTTTTAATGTGATTTAACTGTAGTGGTGTGTTGGCATGCGTGTGTGTGTCTGCATATGTGTGTAGAACTCAATCTATATATTTGTCTGTGGAGATCACCCAGTTATTGTTCTTGTGTGTTTTAAAAATGAACTATTATTCAAGTTCTTTAAATGTTTTATTTTGGGAAATTTGATTGTTCTTTTGTGGCTGATGGTATGTTTTGTTTGGTTCTGGTAAGTCGGCTTCAAATTGTCCTACTACATCAGATTGCTGTTTATATTTTCAGAAAATGGACAAAAATCCCAGGGCAAAGAATAAGCAGACTATATAGAAGTGTTAATTTTAAAGTTTACATCTAATTTGTAGATTTAACTGTTTATAGCCTGCTGAGATTTTTAAATCCAGCAAGGGAGAAATCCCTGTTACTTGGGATACTTGTCTTTTTTGCCAGAGGCGGCTCGTTTGCCAGTTAGCATGTTTCAGGTGTTGCTTGTATGTGTGTGGAAGGAGCCTCTTGGACACGTTTGGACTAGCAGGTGGGTAAAGCTGACATCCTAGAGAAATGAAACCTGCACTGGTAAGCCCATAAGGGTTGGTGATGTCAGGCTAGTATTTTTTTAGAAATGCTTTGTGGGTATATAACGTCTTCTGAAGGGAGAGCTTTCTTACGTCTTATTCTTTACTTAAAATATCAGACTATAACAACAGGTAAATAAGGAGAGTGGAAGATACTATATTAATGTAAATCCTTTCTTCTTAAAATCAATCTTTGTATTTGCTTATTCAAGCTTTTTAATTGGAAGAATTTTTTTGGCCCAAATATAATTCTTTGAAGAAATTTTATCATTATTTTATTTACTGATGGAGTATATTCTCAGGAAAATTCAGAGGTTATAATTTTTCTTTTAATGTAAAATGGGTGTATTTTTTAAAATTGGCAACACTAGCATATATACATGTAAATCCTTCATATCATTTTTACTCCTAGGAATATGTTTGACACAGAGTATATTAAATGGCCATTAATATGGATATGTTAAAGAAACTATGGTTCATCTATGTGGTAGAATAAAGTGCAACACTCCATCCCCCCCAAATAGTACTGTCTCTCTCAATCTGTTGACATACAAAGATACTCCCAGTATATGTTAGTTGAGAAGAGCGTGTTGTAAAATGGCCTTCTCCTCCCACTCTCCTCACATCTATCCCTCCTTAATAAAGGATGTATCTCTAAGGATATGTACCAAAATGTTACTGATGTAGGGCTATGGATACTTTTCATCTTTTTTTTTTTTTTTTCTTGAGGAAGATTAGCCTTGAGCTAACATCTGCTGCCAATCCTCTGCTTTTTGCTGAGGAAGACTGGCCCTGAGCTAACATCCGTGCCCATCCTCCTTTACTCTATATGTGGGATGCCTACCACAGCATGGCTTGCCAAGCTGTGCCGTGTTCACACCTGGGATCTGAACTGGCTAACCCCAGGCCGCCCAAGTGGAACGTGTGCGCTTAACCGCCGTGCCACGGGGCCGGCCCGATACTTTTCTTCTTAATTTCTTTTTAAAGTATGTGTTAACTTTATGATCTCACAAAATATATTCTCAAAATATATATAATATACACACATAACAAAAAGGACAGGTTCATACAATAGCAATATCAAGGTAAATTTTGAAAAAAGGAAAAAATCTTCCACTTGAACAGATTTTATTCTTGTATAGTTTAACTTTACATGTTGCCAGAGATATATCCAATTGTGCATCTTGTTTTTTGGAGACATTGCTTTGATGTGCCTTAATGGTTAGTTACAGTTCCTTAATATGTTTTATCTATAGCCTGCTTTTGCGGTATTCCATTCTGATGTCTTGGAAGAATGGAGTACTCTAGTGTTAAATGTTTTAGAGTGGAAGGTTTAATTTTTGTTCTGCCTTTGTTGTGCCTTCAGGTAGTTACAGTTTCTTAGGTTATAGGTTCATTTTGAAAGTGGTATGTCAGTCTGGGGTAATAGGTATTTTACAAATTAAATGTCCTGTTTCATGAGGGTGAGGGCTTTTGTTTTGTTCACTGCTGAATCCTCAGTTCCCAGCATCTGCACAATAAATATCTGTTAAATAAATGAGTGTTTGCCTAAACTGGTGGAGGAAGGGAAGTAGGGATCGGAAGACTTAAGGACTTCTGCTCCCTGTGACATCTCTGGCAGGTAATCTGTAAAACCACCTTGAAGGAAGAGGTAGTAGTCATTCAGATGGTGATTGGACTTTCCTTTTTCTGTAAATGACATTCCCATTCTCTGAGTCACCAATTTATAGCCTTGCTTTTCAAACTCCTTTAGTTTCCTGTATCAGCAGAATGTTAGTGTCTGCAAGATAATAGGGTGTGGTCATGAAATTTTTCTCTTACCTTTTATATTCAAAATTCATAATTAATTTTGTATTCTATTCCTTTTTGTTTCTGCATGTCATCATAAAAATGTTTTCTCTTCCCAAATTATGAGGTAAAATTGATTTCCTAACACTTTTCCTTCTTTTCCTCCAGAGATTGATGTTAGAAGCAGGGACCTCAAGCCATCTTAGATTCTCATTCTCCTTCTTGCCCTGTATGTTCCTTTTGTCTCCAGGTCATCTTGATTCTGCTTCCACAGTGTCTTTGAGGTCTCTTTTCTATTTAACTTACCTCAGCCTGGTTTAGTTCCTTATCGCCTCACCTCTTCTTTCTTCTTGTTTTCTTTCGTCACAGTACTGCTAAAATACTCTTCCTGGAAGAGTACAGATTTATATGTATGACTCCCTTACTCCATATAAACTGCTTTGTGAGTACCTCATAACGAAGGTACCTCAGTCTGCCTTTTCAGCCCTTTTCCCTACTGCTCTTCTTAATCCTATTTTAGCCAAATGTCCTACTTGTTGACATGTGTCCCTCAACTTTTCTTTCTCTAATGTTTTTGTTTTGCCCCTACCTTGAATTCATCCTTCCCGAGAATTCACTTGCTTACTCATTTACCCCGAATGTTTATTTGTATCCTTGCCCCCTATCTTTGCTCATAGACTTTCTGTTTGACCTTCAAGGTTCATCTGAAAGATTGGTACTTTGAAGAAGGATTTGTTGGTAAAGTTCCCTTCTCTACTTTCCCTTAAAGGAAAGAAAGAGAGGGATGAGCAAACTTAACCTAGTCTTCCTTGGAAACACCCTAGCATGATGTTTTTTGTATAGGATGTTTATTTTTATTGTCAAGTATATTTTAGTCTTTTGAATAGATGTCTTATCTCTTTCCCTAGCTTTTAAGTGCTTTGGGACTGAGATTCAATCTTTGTATCCTTGGCAGGAATAGACATTTACTTGAAAGGGGCTCCATGTAATTTTTCGAGTGGATTGAAGATAGGCAAAAGGTTAAAAACATAAAATAGTAACTGTGCTAATTAGCTGATGGAGTTCTTAGCATTGACTACCACCAGTTGGCTAATTATGGACAGATTCTCGGTTATGCATGAATAGATCTACTTTGCTCCTTCCTGCCATGTCCCTGCTTTTTGAGTACTTGTATATTATACATTTCAAAGTGAAAGGGTTTGGTTCTGATTAATGGTATCTTGAAAGAACCTGATTATTTTCCTAAGCTAAGAATTGCGTTTTGAATTGTGTCAGAGTAACCTTTTTTAATTTTGAAGCTTAAATATGCTGTCTGGATTTCTTTGTTTATTTGTTTTACTATAAGTGGTTAGTGCGATGTCTTCAGTCAAGTTTGTTTACTCATATACATTCATAATCCAAATTTTGTATTTACTTGGTAGTCTACAGGAACTATATTGGATTGCAGTATTTTCTAGAAATACTGGGCTTTTAGTTTTAGAAAATATAGTTAAAAGGTGAAATATCATTCCTGATGTAAAAATTCACCTTTGTGATTACCTCTATTGCTAGCCAATAGAGAATAGCCATCAAGTCACTAGGCACTTGCAGTAACTGGGATATGTAAACGTGCTGCTATTCTCCTAGGAACTTCTTGCCGCATATCTAGATCATTAATTGCACTCTGTGTGATGTTTTCTAAATTAAGTATTTATGGCTCTCTGTCTTTCAGGCTGGCATGGCTCTATATAAGATTGTCCCCAAAAACCCTTACTACTTTTGGTCTGTGATGAGCTTAATTATGCAAGTGAGTATGGCATTCAGAACGGGATTGAGATTTATTTTTATTTTGTATTTAGTTATTGTGCTTAATATGTCTTCTGAACATCTTGGGTAATGTGTTGCAGCATGTGTCAAACAGGGACTTTACAAATTGTCAGTTGACTTTTTGAGTTGGGGAGTTTTGGTATTTTTAATGAGTTGGTATATTGGTTTATTTGTGTGTAGCACAGACTGTATTTCCCCTGAATCTTAGCTCTCTTACTGGATTATTTGATCAAGTATGAGCCCTGAAATGTTTGATATTTTGACTTGAGGTTTAAGACAGTATTGTTGGTTAGTGAACAAGTCATTGAACTGAGTGGTCTTGTTTTATCATTTCTGCTTTTTGAGCCTCAGTTTGCTCTTTTGCAGAATGGAGATGCTCATCTCCCAGAACTACCGTAAGGACCAAAAGATACTATGTAGGAGAGGATGGGGAGGTAGGAGTTAAAATGTAGCAGTTAAGAACAGAGAAGTTCTGGGTTCAGGCAGATCTGTGTTCAAATATTCGCTTCACTACATGTCTTGGAGAGCTGTTGCGGAATCTTAATTTATCTATAAAGTAAGCATAGTAGCTACCTTGAAAGATTGTTTACAGGGGTAAATGAGCTCTGAGCAGAATCTCTGGCAATGTTAAAATTATTAATACCATGCACTGATTTTAATTATCAATCAAAGATAATTGTGGCTAATAGTAAACTGTATAAATAGAAGGAATTGGCATTTCCCTTCTAATATGTGAACATTTCAGAAAGGCTGCTGAAAGGCTTTTCTCTTTGGTGATACCCTTTATATAAATAATAAACCTTAATAGGCATAAATAAACTGTATAGGCATAACCCCCTCTTAACATACTTCTAGAAAAACGTATGAATAACCTTTTTAAAAGTTAGGTCATATTGTGAAAATTCAGTATTTCAAGAATGCATAGGATAATGAATCTTTAACAAAATAATCTCTTGTAAAACAAATCACTCTAATGTATCTTCTTCGCAAGTTCAGATTAGGTCTGATATTTGACATCATGGACTGAAGTATGTGCTCAAGTTATGGTAATGAGCTGTATGACGATAATATAAATAGTGTAAGTAGGGGAGAAATTATAATGAAACATTTATTTTTTTTCTCCTCTAGTCTATATCGGCACAGGATGAAAACCTCTCAAAAACGATGTTTCTGCCCCTCGCTGAGAGAATGGTAGAAAAAATGGTGAAAGAAGACAAGATAGAAGCGGAGGCTGAAGTGAGTATTTTAAGTCTTGCTTTTGTATTTGCATGATTTTGACTTTACTACAATATTATGTTACAATATTATGAACTGTTGCTTTATTCCAGTTAGACGGCTGGGTCCTCTCTATTGCCTTTTGCATAAATGTAAAGCTTTGGGAGCTCCCAGCTTAGGTGTAATCAACAAGGAGCTGTTTTCAGTGAGTACTCTAGGCTGAGATGTGGATAGATAGGGGAGATACTGTTGTCTGATTCTTACTGTTAATTTCATCTCACTTGAATATAGTGTGTTTTTCTGTTAGATAACTTCTTAAAAACACACAAATGACTCTTTTTTATTACTGAAAAGTTTCATTGGTTGTACTTCTTGTTTGTTTTTTCTGTAAGGTTGAACTTTATTATATGATCCTGGAACGTTTGGGAAAGTACCAGGAAGCCTTGGATGTCATCAGAGGAAAGTTAGGAGGTAATTTTTAGTTTTCTTTAAGCTTTTTTTTTCTCCCTATTTAAACATCAAAAATTTCTTCCTCATACAGAAACATAAACATAGAAAGACATAAAAAATCACTTATCATTTTATATCCTTCCAATTTTTTCTGAACATTTTACGTTTATTTTTTTCTTCTCTTTTTTTTTCCTTTTTTTGAGGGAGATTAGCCCTGAGCCAACATATGCTACCAATCCTCCTCTTTTTGCTGAGGAAGACTGGCCCTGAGCGAACCCTTGCCTGTCTTCTCTATTTTATATGTGTGACGTCGGCCACAGCATGGCTTGACAAGTGGTGCGTAGGTCCACACCCGGGATCCAAACTGGCGACCCCGGGCCACTGAAGCAGAACGTGTGAACTTAACCTCTGTGCCACCAGGCTGGCACCTACATTTATTTTTTTTAATTGAAAAATAATTCATGGATTCAGAAAATTCAAGGAGTGTTGAAGATTATACACCAGATCTCCAACCCTCTGCCCTCTAAGTTTGTCTCCAGTTACTTGTTCTGAATATACTTGTAAAGATGTATCTCCTCTCCCCTTCTTTTTTTAAAGATTGGCACCTGAGCTAACAACTGTTGCCAATCTGTTTTTTTTTTTTTCCTGCTTTTTCTCCCTAAATCCCTCCAGTACATAGTTGTATATTTTAGTTGTGGCATGTGGGACGCCACCTCAGCGTGGCCTGACGAGTGGTGCCATGTCCGCATGCAGGATCTGAACCAGTGAAACCCTGGGCCACTGAAGCAGAGCGCATAAACTTAATCACTCACCATGGGCCGGCCTCTCCCCCCCTTCCCTTCTGGTAACCACTAATCCAGTCTTTGTTGCTATGTGTTTGTTTGTTGTCGTTTTTATCTTCTACCTATGAGTGTGTTCATACAGTATTTGACTTTCTCCCTCTGACTTATTTCACTTATCATGATACCCTCAAGGTCCATCCATGTCACAAATGGCTGGATTCCATCATTTCTTATGGCTGAATAGTATTCCATTGTGTATATACACCACATCTTCTTTGTCCATTTGTCCCTTGATGGGCACCTAGGTTGTTTCCAAGTCTTGGCTACTGTGAATAATGCTGTGATGAACATAGGGGTGCAGGTATCTTTATGCATTTGTGTTTTCAAGTTCTTTGGATAAATACCCAGCAGTGGAAGAGCTGGACCTTATGGTAGATCTATTCTTAATCTTCTGAGGAAACTCCATGCTGTTTTCCATAGTGGCTGTAGCAGTTTGTACTCCCACCAACAGTGTATCCTTATTCCCTTCTCTCCACATCCTCTCCAACGCTTACTGTTTCCTATCTTGTTATGATAGCCATTCTGATGGGAGTGAGATGATATCTCATTGTAGGGTTGATTTGCATTTCCCTGATAGTTATTGATGTTGAATGTCTTTTCATGTGCCTGTTGACCATCTGTATATCTTCTTTGGAGAAATATCTGTTCAGATCTTTGGCCCATTTTTTAATTGGATTGTTAGTTTTTTTGTGGTTGAGATGTATGAGTTCTTTGTATATTTTGGATATTAACCCCTTATCAGATATGTTGTTTGCAAATATCTTCTCCCAATTGTTAGGTTGTCTTTTTGTTTTGTTAATGATTTCCTTTGCTGTGCAGAAGCTTTTCAGTTTGATGTAGTCCCATTTGTTTATTTTTTCTATTGTTTCCCTTGCCCAGTCAGACATGGTATTTGAAAAAATGCTGCTAACACTGTTGTCGAAGAGCGTACTGCCTATGTTTTCTTCTAGAAGTTTCATGGTTTCAGATCTTGTGTTCAAGTCTTTAATCCATTTTGAATTGATTTTTGTGCATGGTGTAAGATAATGGTCTATTTTCATTATTTTGCATGTGGCTGTCCAGTTTTCTCAACACCGTTTTTTGAAGAGACTTTCCTTTCTCCATTGTATGTTCTTGGCTACCTTGTCGAATATTAGCTGTCCATAGATGTTTGGGTTTATTTCTCGGCTCTCTATTCTGTTCCATTGATCTTTGTGTCTGTTTTTGTCCAGTACCATGCTGTTTTGGTTACTGTAGCTCTGTAGTCTATTTTGAAATCAGGGAGTGTGATACCTCCAGCTTTGTTCTTTTTTCTCAGGATTCCTTTGGCTATTCGGGGTCTTCTGTTGTTCCATCTAAATTTTAAGATTCATGGTTCTATTTCCATGAAAAATGTTGTTGGAACTTTGATAGGGATTGCATTGACTCTGTGGATTGCTTTAGGAAGTGTGGACATTTTAAGTATGTTAATTCTTCCAATCCAAGAGCATGGAATATCTTTCCATTTCTTTGTGTTTTCTTCGATTTCTTTCAACAATGTTTTATAGTTTTCAGTGTACAGCTCTTTTACCTCTTTGGTTAAGTTTATTCATAGGTATTTTATTCTTTTTGTTGCAATTGTAAGTGGGGTTCTGTTCTTAATTTCTCTTTCTGCTACTTCGTTTTAGTATATAGAAATGCAACTGATTTTTGCGTGTTGATTTTGTATCCTGCAACTTTACTGTATTCATTTATTATTTTTAAAAGTTTTTTAGTGGATTCTTTACGGTTTTCTGTATATAAAATGTCATCTGTAAATAGTGACAGTTTCACTTCTTTTCCAGCTTGGATCCCTTTTGTTTCTTTTTGTTGCCTGATTGCTCTGGCTAGGACTTCCAATACTGTGTTAAATAAGAGTGGTGAAAGTGGGCATCCTTGTCTTGTTCCTGTTCTTAGAGGGATAGCTTTCAGTTTTTCTCCATTGAGAATGGTATTAACTGTGAGTTTGTCATACATGGCCTTTATTATGTTGAGGCACTTTCCTTTTATACTCATTTTATTCAGAGTTCTTATCATAAATGGATGCTGTCTTGTCAAATGCTTTCTCTGCCCCTACTGAGATGATCATGTGGTTTCTAGTTTCATTTTGTTAATGTGGTATATGATGTTGATTGATTTGCAGATCTTGAACCATCCCTGCATCCCTGGAATAAATCCCACTTGATCATGGTGTATGATCTTTTTAATGTATTGCTGTGTTCAATTTGCTAGTATTTTGTTAAGGATTTTTGCGTCGATGTTCATCAGTGGTATTGGCCTGTAATTTTCTTTCTTTGTGTTGTCCTTGTCTGATTTTGGTATCAGGGTAATGTTGGCTTCATAGAATGAGTTAGGAAGTGTCCCCTCTTGAATTTTTTGGCAAGAGTTTGAGAAAGATAGATATCAAATCTCCTTTGAATGCTTGGTGGAATTCACCAGGGAAGCCATCTGGTCCTGGGCTTTTATTTTTTGTGAGGTTTTGGATTACTGTTTCAATCTCCTTACTTGTGATTGGTCTATTCAATTGTCTATTTCTTCTTGATTCAATTTTGGAAGGCTGTATAATTCTAAGAATTTATCCGTTTCTTCTAGATTATCCAATATATTGGCATATAGCTTTTCATAGTGTTCTCTTGTAATCTTTTGTATTTCTGAGGTGCCCGTTGTAATTTCTCCTCTTTCATTTCTGATTTTATTTATTTGAGCCTGAGTCTCTCTTTTGTTCTTGGTGAGTATAGCTAAATGTTTGTCGATTTTGTTTATCTTTTCAAAGAATCAGCTCTTGGTTTCATTGATTTTTTTCTTATTCTTTTCTTAGTCTCTATTTCATTTATTTCTGCTCTAATTTTTATTATTTCCTTCCTTCTACTGATTCTGGCCTTTGTTTGTTTTTCTTTTTCCAGTTCCTTTAGGTGCACTGTTAGGTTCTTTATTTGAGATTTCTCTTGTTTGTTGAGCTAGGCCTGTATTGCTATAAACTTCCCTCTTAGAACACCTTTTGCTGTATCCCATAAATTTTGGCATGTCATATTTTCATTTTCATTTGTCTTCAGGTATTTTTTTATTTCTTTTGTTTTCTTTTTTTGAGGACGATTGGCCCTGAGGTAACATCTACTTCCATTCCTCCTCTTTTTGCTGAGGCAGACTGGCCCTGAGCCAACATCTGTGCCCATCTTCCTTTACTTTATATATGGATGCCTACCATAGCATGGCTTGCCAAGTGGTGCCATGTCTGCACCCAGGATCCGAACCCCGGGCTGCCAAAGCAGAACGTGTGCACTTAACTGCTGCACCACCAGGCCGGCCTCTCTCCCTTGATTTCTTTGTTGACCCAGTTGTTGTTGAGTAGCGTTTTGTTTAATCTCCACATATTTGTGGCTTTACCAATTTTCTTCCTGTAGTTGATTTCTCATTTTATACTGTTATCAGAAAAGATGCTTGGTATTATTTCAGTCTTAAATTTATCGACACCTGTTTTGTGGCCCAATATGTGATCTCTCCTGAAGACTGTTCGATTTGCATTTGAAAAGAATGTGTATTCTGTGGTTTTTGGATGGAGTGTTCTGTTTATATCTCCTAAGTCCAAGTGGTCTAATGTGTCATTTAAGGCCGACCAGTCTTTCCTTATTGATCTTCTGTTTGGACAATCTATGTATTAGTGTAAGTGGAGTGTTAAAAGTCCTCTACTATTACTGTGTTACTGTCTGGTTTTCCTTTTATGTGTGTGAATAATTGTATATTTAGGTGCTCCTATGTTGGGTGCATAGATATTTATAAGTATTATATTCTCTTGTTGCATTGTTCCCTTTATCATTATGTTGTGGCCTTCTTGTCTCTTGTTACAGTTTTTGTTTTAAAGTCTATTTTGTCTGATCTAAGTATTGCTACTCTAGCTTTCTTTTTATTACCATTTGCATGGAATATCTTTTTCCGTCCCTTCACTTTCAGTTCGTGAGTGTCTTTAGGTCTGAACTGTGTCTCTTGTATGCAGCATATATATGGCCCTTGTTTTTTTATCTAATCGGCCACCCTATGCCTTTTGATTGGAGCATTTAGTCCCTTGACGTTTAAAGTAGCTGTTAATAAGAATGTACTTATTGCCATTTTGTTATTTTTTTTTCTGGGTGTTTTGGTAGATCTCTGTTCCTTTCTTCTCTTGCTCTCTTCCCTTGTGGTTTGATGACTTTTTTAAGTATTATGTTTGGGTTACTTTCTCTTAATTATTTGTGTGTGTATTATAGGTTTCTGGTTTGTGATTACCATGAGGTTCATGTATAATAACCTATGCATATAGCAATCTATATTAAGTTGCTAGTCTCTTTATGTTGACCTCTTGCTAAAAGCTCTACTCTTTTACTCCCCTTTTCCCACATTTTATGTTTTTGATATCATATCTAACCTTTTTTTGTGCGTGTGTATCTGTTACCCTGTTATCATAAAAATAGGTAGTTTTAGTACTTTTGTCTTTTCACTTTCATATTAGCTTCATAGGCAGTTGATCTGCAACCTTTATTGTGTATTTACATTTGCCAGTGATTGTATTGCTTTTCTTTCTTCTTTTTGTTTTTGATAATTTTCTTATTCCTATTTGTGGTCCTCTCTCTTCCACACAGACAAGTCTCTTTGGCATTTCTTGTAAAGCTGGTGTGTTCGTGACAAACTCCTTTAGTTTTTGCTTGTCTGGGAAACTGTTTATTTCGCCTTCCATTCTGAATAATAACCTTGCTGGGTAGAGTATTCTTGGCTATAGGGTTTTTCCTTTCAGCACTTTAAATATATCATGCCACTCCCTTCTAGCCTGTAAGATTTCTGCCGAGAAGTCAGCTGATAGCCTTATGGGGTTTCCTTTGTATGTAACTTGTTGCATTTCTCTTGTGGGTTGTAGCATCCTCTCTTTATCTTTTCTTTTTTTTTTTAAAGATTTTGTTATTTTTTCCTTTTTCTCCCCAAAGGTCCCCTGGTACATAGTTGGGTGTTTTTAGTTGTGGGTCCTTCCAGTTATGGCCTGTGGGATGCTGCTTCAGCATGGCTTGATAGATTCTCTGCCCCTTTGTCTGTCTTATCTCCTTCTGGGACACCTGTAACATGGATATTAATGTGCTTGATGTCCCAGAGGTCCCTTAGACTGTCCTTGTTCTTTTTAAATTCTTTTTTCTTTGATCTGTTCAGCTTGGGATTTCCTCTGGTCTTTTGTCCAGCTCTCTGATCTGTTCTTCTGTATCATCTACTCTGCTATTGAGTCCCTCTAGTGAATTTTTCATTTCCAGTATTGTGTTCTTCATTTCTGGTTGGTTCTTTTTTTTCTGGTGAGCAAGACTGGCCCTGAGCTAACTTCTGAAGCCAATCTTCCTCTTTTTGCTTGATGAAGATTGTCGCTGAGCTAACGTCTGGCAAACCTCCTCCAATTTGCATGTGGGACCCTGCCACAGCATAGCTTGATGAGCAGTGCATAGGTATGCACCCGAGATCCAAATGAACCCATGAACCCCAGGCCGCTGAAGCAGAGTGCATGAACTCAATCATCACACCACCAGGTTGGCCCCCTGGTTGGTTCTTTTTTATATTTTCCATTTCTTTGTTGACATTCTCAGTGTGTTCATCCATTCTTCTCCCAAGATCAGTGAGCATCCTTATGACTATTTGTCTGAACTCATTGTCAGGTAGATTGTTTATTTATACTTCTTGTAGTTCTTTTTCTGAGGTTTTGTCTTATTCCCTTGCTTGGAACGTATTTCTTTGTCTCCTCATTTTGCCTCTTTCTCTGTGCATATATCTAGGTATTAGGTAGGTCAGCTATGTCTCCTGATCTTAGAGAGGTGGTCTTATGTAAGAGATGCCTTATGAGGCCCAGCAGTGTCCTTCTCTCTCGTCAGCAGTTCCAACTGTTCCAAGAGTGTCCCCTGTGTGGGCTGTGTGTCCTTCTGTTATGGCAGGGCTGCTCTTGCTGCAGGTGTCTGGGGAGGCTGGGCTGTCTCCCTGGCTGGCTGGTTGTAATGCTCAGCTGCATGTGGCTGCTATGGTCCTTTCAGTCACTGTATTGAGCTTGGTGAGCCCCCAACACGGTTGTCTGCAAAGTCCAATAGCACAGTCCTGTTGCAGTTTTTCTGTTAAGTGGGTAGGCCCCCAGTGTGGCTGGTTGCTAGGCTCAGGGGCTTACAATTGCTGTAGGCCTCAGGCCTGCAAGGCTGTTGTCAGCTCTCTCAGGGTTGCAGCTGAGCAGAGCCGGCCCAGGTGTAGGAGCACCCAGTTGTTTCAGGCTTTGGAAGGTGGGCCTGATCCCCTGTGTGGCTGTTTGAGAAACACAAGTGTAGTATAGCTGTCATGCCCTACTGCCCTCAGGGCCACACACTCCATCAACACAGTCCTGCCCTGTGTGCACACCCCAACCCACTGAAGTGGACCCAGTTGCCCCAGTGCAGAAGCCTCACAAATTCCACCAATCCAGGCCCTCACCTTGTGCATGCCCTGCTGCGCTGAGCTGGACCCACTCACCTGAGGTGGATTCACCCACCTGGCTGCAAAGGTTCCAGACACCCTGTCTATGCAGGCCCACAAGTTGCCCTAGGGCTTTCTATTGGGTGGGGCAAGTCCCTAGAGCAGGTTGCTGGCCCTGGCTAAGCTGGATTAAATTGATGCTTTATTGAATGAGGCAGACCTCTGGCTAACAGGTCAGGGGAAGAACTCCAATGGTGCCTGCCAGTGGCTGTGTCAGCATGCTTGCACCAGGTCACAGTAATGGCTGCCGTCAATGTTTCAGTCCCTGGAGAGGTCTCACCTCTCACCGAGATGCGCCTGGAGCCTATCAGGTGAGTCTCTTTTCACCAATGTACTGTGCATCTTTCTTTCTGGTGATTTTAGATTGCTTTCTGAAATGAGTGAATTTATGCGTGGGTCCTTTAAGAACAGGCTTTTTTCCCCCTTATGTCTGATAGCTTTTCTGGGGTTATTCCCTGTTGTAGTTAATAGCCAGTAAAGCTAGGTGTTATGATACTTGGTTGTGCTGAGTCCTGATGCTGCTTATTGTGGTACTGCTCCCCTGCTGAGATCCCCCACTCCTCTATGGAAGGCTGCATTCCTTAAGATTGCTCCTGGCTGGCTGGGAGGTTCCACAGCTCAAAGGTGACTTTTTTCTCTCCAGAAAGGAATTTCTGCCTCTTCCGCCTCAGTCAGCACTGTCCCTTGTTGTTGGAGTTCTTTTTATCTAGTTTTCAGTTCTCTCCTAGGGGTTATTGTTCCAAGAGTAGTTGTAAATTCATTGTGTCCACAGGTGGTGAGTTCAGAGTCCACCTATGCTGCCATCTTGACACCTTCTCCTTGTTTAAGATTTTTAAATGTTAATGCCTCTAGCCAGAATCTGTACTTTTGGTACAAACATTCTTTGTTTACCTGCATGTCATATGAAGCCATTTGAATTTGTGACCTCTGTTCTCTGTACTCGTATACCCATTGTTTGGGTTTGTAACTTAACAGTGTGTCCTAGATTTATACCTCACTACCTCACTGTCTTTAATGACTGTCCAGCATTCTGTAGTTCTGTACATGTAGACAGTTTGCTTAACCAGTCCTTGATGGATATTTAGGCTCTTTGCAAGGAACATCTTTCCTGCAAACCAAATGCCCTCCAAGAGGCTACGGTGTGCGTTCTGCCTCAGCTGTAAATACTATCAGTAAAGAAGAGGGCCTGTTGCTTTGCATACTTACCAACCTGTATTATCGTACTGTTATATCAAACCTTTTATGTTTTTCAATCTGATGGATAAAATATACCTTACAATTTTTAATTTAATTATGATAGGGGATAATTATTTTTCCTTTTGTTTAAAAGCCATTAATATTTTCTTCTCTCTTGTTGCTTTTCCTTATCCTTTTCCTAATTCTAAAAATTTGGTTAATCTTACTGATTTGTAAGAGTAATTTACATATTAAAGAAGTTAGATCTTTTCCATTGTTGTGAAAATACTTCCCTTTTTGTTGGAAACTGATTTGTATAAACTTCACAGATTGATTTAACCATTCCCCTATTTTTGGACATTTATGACAGAGCTTTTGGTTCCTAAATATTTACATGTTTGATGATTTCTTTAGGAGAAATTCCCAGAAATGCAGTTATTATTTCAAGAAACCTAGTTTTTAAATTGTGCCTTTATAGTCATTGGGAGTAACTAACTGCAGAAAAGTAGCCTCAGATCTCTCATTAGGTCCAGTCAGTGGAGAAACTTGGTATTATTCAAGTATGTATATCCCTTCCTGGGCTGTGTGCTGTCCTAAAGCTGGTACACTAACTGACGGTTAACTACTTCAATTACATAAAAAATAGGAGGAGGTTTTTTTAATCCTACTTACTCTCTACCTTCAGTCTCCTTGCAGATGGGTACAAGTCAGGCTTTCTATTTTTACTCAGCTAGATTGTAGTTCTGCCGATAGTTAAAATTTAGATTCTCTATAGAAAATTCATAATGTAATTGTTGGTATCATTAATTTGCTAAGCTATTATAAAAGATATGGCAAGTCTAATTTGGTCAGAAATATAGTTGTAGTTTTTCTGTTCCCAGCTTGTGGGAAAAAGTTTGATTCATCTCTGTTCTTTTTTGTCTTCCTCATAGTGTCTCACTTTGCTCATCCCATTCTAGTCAAAGCTTACTTGATGTTTTAGAACTGTATGACTGGGACGTCTGTTTATGGACTAAATATACCAAACCCTAGATGCTGTTGGGGTTTTATAAGTGCATCCCACATGCTAGATCCTCACCTCAATACATTGGATCCTTGTATTTTACAGAAAAAATGATTGTAAAAGTTTAGTATTAGAAATATACTTTTTTTCCCCAGAAAAATAATCTTTAGTAAGATAGTAGTTTGTTTGGCTACCCCCGTGGCTGAGTGGTTAAGTTTGTGTGCTTCAGTGGCTCAGAATTTTGCTGGTTTGGATCCTGGGCGCAGACATGGCACCACTCATCAGGCCATGCTGAGGTGGCATCCCACATAGCAGAACCAGAAGGACCTAAAACTAGAATATACAGCTGTGTACTGGGGGGCTTTGGGGAGTAAAAGAAGAGAAAAGAAGATTGGCAACAGATGTTAGCTCAGGTGCCAATCTTAAAAAAAAGAAAAGGTAATAGTTTGTATCTATTAATAGTGGTCCCATTTCCTAAAAGTGTGTAAGAAAATGTGACATTTTCCTTCTTTTGTGTGGACTTTATTCTGCTTTCTGAGTGCAAATGAAACTAGCTCACCAACTTTTACAACTTTTAATTGTAGAGAAGTTGACAAGTGAGATTCAGAGTCGGGAAAATAAATGCATGGCTATGTACAAGAAGCTGAGCAGGTGGCCAGAGTGCAATGCCCTTTCCCGGCGCCTCTTACTGAAAAAGTGAGTAGATGCTTCTTGGTCTGTGAGACTGTGGTGGGGCTTTCAGTTGTCACTATTGATTTTTTTCTTGTCTAAGTCTTTTGAGATTTCTGGGCATAAAGTCAAATCTTTTAGTAGTGTGTTCTGGATATTTTTTAGTTTTTGATGAGCTTTCATCTTTCATTAAAGAGACATAACAGTACTTATGCCACCAGGGTGCTGAGTATTGGGTCTTCAGAATGAATGCTGAAAATCGTTAATTTTTTGAATTGGTCAAATTCAATATTGGTCTAAGAGAAAGATCCCACCTCCTCCCAACTTAGGCAGTGCCAATGTGGGGAGTTTTCTGTTAAGAAAATTAGTTTTCGAATCCTGGTCATTTTATTGAAGGAAAGAATAAATAGTCTCGTAAAAGTTTTTTACTTTGAAAATGCCTCTGGAGCGTTGCTCTTTTAGGCTGCAGAGGAAACCCAGAGGGAAGGATGGGCCCTCCCAGTAAAGACTAAAGTATGATTTAGAAAATAAGTTGAATATCATGGTTCCTAAGGCAGATTTGTCACAACTTGGGTTTAATTCTTTGTGCACCATTCAATCTGATTTTAGCTCAGATGACTGGCAGTTCTATCTGACCTATTTCGATTCTGTCTTTCGACTGATTGAAGAGGCCTGGACTCCTCCTGCTGAAGGTGAACAGTAAGTTGTCTTCTTTCTTGTATTACAACGACACTTTTTAATATGTTGTAGCAAAAGGATTTCATTGTCAGCCTAATTAAATTATTTTTTTCTGTCTCAATAAGGCATCCCTTTCAAAGCAAGATTTTTTTCCATTTTTAAAATTATAAAATAAATACATGTTCATTGTAAACATCTTAAATTAGTGTGGAAATGTATAATGTAGAAAGTGTTAGTTCCTAGTCATCTATCATCCCAGAAATAACGTTTTTTCTTTTTCCAGTTTTATTGAGATACAATTGACCCAGAAATAACTCTTGATAACAGTTTGGTGTCTTTTTTTGGGAAGATTGACCCCAAGCTAACATCTGTTGCCAGTCTTCTGTTTTTTTCTTCTTTTCCCCAAAGCCCCCCAGTACATAGTTGTATATATTCTAGTTGTGGGTCCTTCTAGTTCTGCTAGGTAGGATGCCGCCTCAACATGGCTTGATGAGCGGTGCTAGGTCTGCACCCAGGATCCAAACCCGGCGAAACCCCCGACCAAGGAAGCGCAGTGTGCAACTTAAGCACTCAGGCCTATGGCCGGGCCCCAGCTTGGTGTCTTTTCTTCCAGGTTTATTTCTGTCCATGTCATAGCATATTTATTCTTATTTAACATAAGACTGGGATCATATTAGACATAATGGTTTGCAACTTGTTATTTTCCATCTTAAAATATGTCTTGGGCATCTTTCTGTATATGGTGCATAAAGATCTCTTTCATTCTTTTTAGTGATTTAAGAGAGGTCCATTTTAGAGATGTGCCATAATTCATTTAACCTGTCCCCTGTAGGTAGACACTTTTTTTTTGGCTATTATAGACAGTGCTCCAATAACCATAAATGAGATCTTTTAAAAAAGTGAATACAGAAATAGGATTTAAGATACCAATTAGATGTGTGATGCTCACTTTATAATGTTGACTAAATCATCTAATTCTTCTTAGCCTTATTTTTCAAGTAATAAAATTTACTTATATGTTTTATTAGGAAATATTTTATATACACAAAATTATCCATTTTTGTTGTTGTTGTGCTCAGGAAGATTTGCCTTGAGCTAACGTCTGTGCCCATCTTTCTCTATTTTGTATGTGGGTCACCGTCACAGTGTGGCTGACAAGTGGTGTAGATAGAGTTGGAGCAGTCACTCATCAATAATCAAGTACCACAATTAAGAGTAATCTTATGCCATGTTCTGTCAGAATATGCTTATAGCTCTCTTTTATTCCCATTTGTATTGTCTTATAATTATCAAAGTGCTTTTTCTTATTTTAAAATTTATTTCTTGAAATCCATGTGACCTGACTTTAAGTTTTAAGATGGACAAAAGATGCACAACATACGTTTTCATGTGTTTATATACAGTTCTTTGGAAGGAGAAGTACATTATTCTGCAGAAGAAGCTGTGAAGTTTATAGAAGATCGGATAACAGAAGAATCTAAAAGTTCCCGCCATCTCCGAGGACCACATCTAGCTAAACTGGAGCTGATTAGGCGTTTACGCCATCAAGGTTTTAATGATGAGTACAAACTGGGTAAGAAACTAGAATGGTGTTTGGGAACCCTGGAGAAGATACAGGGATGCCCTCATACTCAAGTGCAGTATTTATTATCTGAGGCAGACAATGACATAGTTGTGTTTGGGAAGCAAATATCTTCATACCCTGAAAATAACTAATGAATGGATCGCTTATAAAATTAGCCCTCAATCTTCTATTCAACTTGAGTTAAAATTAGCATCGTTCCCTACTCCTTCAGAGTCTTTGTAAGGCATTCTCTTGCTGACCCAACAATAATGTCAAAAATCAATTTCAAAGTAAAATAGTCAGTTTTGTAAAAGTTTCAGGATTTCATGAAGTAGATGAAAGATTTCTTGAAAATCTACTCCAAGCACTCACAAAACCACTGATGAAAGGACATCTGGCGGAGTTAGAGCAATTAAGAGTTGAAGAGAAAATTTCCAAGGATAACAACAAGATGGGAGAAAAGAATGATTTAGATATTAAAGCATTAAGATAGGCCTTCAGGAAATTTGATGAGTCTCTTAGATGTTTTTGTAGAATGGTTATTTTTTAGCTTACTGCACAAGAAGTGAAGAGTGTCAGAGTGTTGCTAGTTCACAGTGTTGTTTGAAAAATGGCACTCCCCCCACCAAAAGCAGTAATTCTTTGCTCATACTAAGAATTACCTTATAGTTTTAATTAGACCCCAAATTTTGTTAAGTTTAAAACAATAAGCTTTCTTAGTTTTTCAGTTTTGTTTTTTTAAAATAAAGCTCCAAAGAAGCCCCCCCCATCATTTTGGAAAATTGGTTCTCATTAAACGTTGATGAACTTTAAGAGGTTTTTTTTTTTAGGGACTAGTTGTCTTGAGACAGTGAGCACTTCTAATATTTAAAACCTTTTCTAGAACACCTCTCACCTTTTTAATCATCTAATTAATATTCTTTGTAGCTCATTCTAAAATTAACTGTGGACTTCTCTCATTCCCTTTGTAGATTATTCACAAACAATTTTGAATTTCATTTTGACTTCTTTCTTTGGGTCTACCTCAATAACTTCAGTCTGTGTTAGTTCCAGATTTGCACATGAAAATTTTCACGTGACTGTCAACAAAATGGTGTTAAAATAGATTCCAAAGAATTGCTCTGTTTCCAAAGCTACATATAAAAGTATTTGGATTTTCTTTGACACTTGCTGTTCCATCTCCGCATCTTTCTCTTGTCTCTTACCAGCCCGCATCCTATCAGTTGGTGCCTTTATCTAGTCTCTACAACGGTTTTGTTTTACCAGACCAGTGAGTGATTACTAGTCTCTTTTGGATCATAGAGTCCTGTGAGAATCTGCTGAAAGCTGTAGACCTCTGTTTCCAGGAACATGTGAACAGGAATCAAGACCTAAAATCTTAGGGAAACCCTGGGTTAAAAAATCTCTGCTTCTTAAATTCAATTTGAGAGCATTTTATTTTTATTATTTTTATTTTCTGCTTTTAATTTGAGGAAAAACAAAATGAACTGGTAGCTTTCTGCATATCCAGGTTTCAGTTTTCCATAGTGAGTGACCTTGTTGGAGTTACTGGCCTGTGCCGCCTCCATTTATTTTCTCTTCTGTTGGTGTGCCTAATAACAGACATTGCTTTCCTTTAGTTAACATTTATTTAATACTTGTTAAGTAGTTCAGGAACTGCATATTTTTTAATGTTTGCGTATAAACTTAAGTATTAAACTTTAATAAAAACTTTTTCACTATTTAAACTCTAATTGAATGAAAAGCTTCACATTTCCTAAGTGTAATAAGAGGTAAACTGAGTTTGAAGATTCAATTCCTTTTAAAAGTATTTATTTTTAAATGGGCAAGCCATCTTGCATTCCTCATTGTCATTCTCATTCAAGCAAAGTTTTAATTTAATTGAAGTGTTTTTCAAATCAGACTTCTTAACTTAAATTATAAATTTCTTCAGTCCGTGAATAATTTAGTGATTTTTTTTTTTTTTTTAACTCAGGTGATCCAGAAGAATTAATGTTCCAGTATTTTAAAAAGTTTGGAGATAAACCTTGTTGTTTTACAGACCTCAAGGTGTTTGTTGACCTTTTGCCTGCTACACAGTGTACAAAAGTAAGTACAGTTCAGAATTCTGTTGGGTGCCTGTATTTACTGTAACCAGGTTAAGTGTTTGGATTTCCTTTCTAAAATTTGTGAGAGTGGTGAACATGAGGATACCAAGATGAGTGTGCTAGCAAGCCAAGTGTTCCCGGTGCTATCAGATTAAGGCATGATTTCTTGTTACATTAAGCCACAATGAGAATAAGCCCCCGGTGGGTAATTGGATTCTCCTATTTTGTTTTTATGTTGTTTTTTTTTTTTTGACATAATTGTAGATTTACATGCAGTTGTAGGAGAAATAATACAGAGAGCTCTGTTTACTCTTCACCTGTTTTGCTTCAGTGGTAACATCTTGCATAAATGTAGTATAATATCATAATTAGGAAATTGGTATTGATATAATACACTGAGCTTATTCAGATTTTAGCAGTTTTCCATGCATTCATTTATGTGTGTGTGTGGTGTGTTGTGTGTGTATTTAGTGCAGTATGTAGTACACATGGATTCACGTGTGTGCATCGCTACAGTCAAGATACAGAACACTTCCACCACGAGGATCCCATGTGCTACCCTTTTTTATCTACAGCCACCTCCCTGCACCTCCCCCTGTCCCCATTCCTCCCCTGCCACCTGCAGCTACTAATATGTTTTCTATGTCTATAATTTTGTTATTTTAATAATGTTATATAATGGAATCATACTACATGTAACCTTCCAAGATTGGCTTTTTTCACTCAGCATAATTCCCTGTAGATTCATTTGCGTTGTTGCATGTATCAATAGTTCATTCCTTTTTATTGCTGAATAAAATGGAATATGGAATGGATGTACCATGATTTCTTTAACCTGTTGAAGAACATCTGCGTGTTTCCAGTTTTTGGCTATTAGAAATATTGGCTGCTGTGAACCATGTGTGTGCATGTTTTTTGTGTGGACATAAGTCTTTATTTCTCTGAGAAAAATGCCTAGTAGTGCAGTTGCTCATTCTTACGGTAGCTACGTGTTTAGTTTTAGTTTTTTAAGAAATGGCCAAACTTTTCCATGGTGGCTGTACCTTTTAAATTCCTGTTAGCAGTGTGTGAGCGATCCAGTTTCTCTGCATCCTCCTCAGCATTTAGTGTTGTCACTATTTTTTATTTTAGGCATTCTGATAGGTGTGTAGTGATATTTCATTATGGTTTTAATGTGCATTTCCCTAATGGTTAATGATGTGAAACATCTTTTCGTGTGCTTATTTGCCATCTTATGTTCTCCTCAGTGAAATGTCTATGTCTTTTGCTCATTTTCTAGTTGATTTGTTTTTATTTATTTTTAATTATTTAATTTTTGCTGAGGAATATTAGTCCTGAGGTAACATCTGTCCCAGTCTTCTTCTACTTTATATGTGGGTACCTGCCACAGCATGGCTGAGAAGAGGTGTCATTCTGTGCCCAGGATCCGAACCTGTGAAGCTGGGTTGCTGAAGCAGAGCACTCTGAACCTAATTACTACGCTATGGGCCTGGACCCTGTTTTTATTTTTTACTGTTGAGTCTTGAGAGTTCTGTAGATATACTAGATACAAGTTCTTTGTTGGATATGTGGTTTCAAATATTTTCTCCCAGCCTCTACCTTGTCTTTTCATCCTCTTAACAGGATCCCTTGTAGAGCAAAGTTTTAAATTTTGATGAAGTCCAGTAGACTCTCCTTTTAATGTCTTGTCTCTGATTTGCTGGAAGCTATAACAGTTAATCATTAATTATGATTTATTCTTGCTGAGGCAATCTGAAACTCTAAGTCTTAGGGATTTAAAAAAATAAACATTAGTATTTTGGAATAATGTTAGATTATAGAAAAGTCATGAAGATAGTACAGAAAGTTATACTATACCCTTCACCCAGCTTCCCCTAATGTTAACATCTTAAGTTATGAGGTACATTTTTCAAAACTAAGAAACTGGCATTGCTGCATTACTGTTAACTAACCTCTAGGCTTTATTTGGATTTCTGCAGTTTTTCTATTAATGTCTTTTTTCATTCTGGGTTCTAATCAGGGTACCACATTGTAGTCAATTGTCATGTATTGGGAGTTTTTGATATGAATGAACAAATATAAATCAGTTACACACTGAGATGGAGAACCTTATCTTTAGACTTCTCCTCCATAGCAACATGTATTGGGTCAGATTTCTCACCCATTGATGGGAACTTTATACCGTGTTCCACATTAAAGGATTTTGGCATTTAGCCCAGAGTATCCTTGGTAAAGGGCAATTGGAGTATTCTACCACTTAGAAGAACAGTGTGCCTAAGGTAGGATAGAGCACCATATAAAGAAATCGTGGCATGTATACTGACTATGACTTTGCTTTACTCGTAAAAAACTCTGTGATTAGTGAAGATTGAAAGTCTTCTTGTCACTGGGCTGCCACCACCTGTTCTTCCAGAAAGCCTTCTGTCATCCCCATGTGGAGTGTATGAAGTGCATTGGGAGCACAGTAGAGATGACTTGAATATTTGTTTGGTGACCATATCTTCAGCCCACCAGGGCTTGACACTTTGGCAGTCTTGAGGCTACACATCTAGGGCAGATGGAACAGTGCATTCTCAAACTGGTAAGTAGCCAGTGGTCTCATTGGATTCTGCAATGACTGTCACTGTTCACTTTGGTTCAGTAAAGCTCTTCTTGGGATGCTGTCCTTACAGGGCTCAGGCCAACCTTTAGAAGTTTCTGGATAAATAGTAACATAGCCAGAAAAGAGGGTTCTGGGTTGTAGGAGGATTTGAAAGCATATGAGAGAGAAATGGTCAAGTGGAAGAGAGAGGTTTGGTCTGGTGAGGACAGAGTACTTCCTTTTTCATATTTGAAAAATGAAAAACTCTCTTGTAGAAGAGAGATGAGAATTGGGACCAGCAAGAAGTTGTTAGAGGGAATTCAGAGTTTGGCTCAGTGAGAAAAAAGATCTTTTTAGTAGTCAGAATTCTCTAAAAATACAGTATGTGAGTTTCATGTTACTGGAGAGATTTAAGCAGAATCTAGAACGATATGGGAGAGGTTCATTCAGTAAGTGTTTGTTGCGCATAATAAATGCTGAGCACTAAGACAGGGAATAGTCCATCATGTCTTACAGTGGTTACCGTCTCATAAGTTGAAGCATCGCATGATGGGGCTGCATTAGAGGAACACTTACATTGCCTTCAGCTGAGATGCGTAAAGGTTTGTTAATATGAATCTAGTAGCAGCAGCTCTACTTTATTGATATGTTTGAAAATCTTAGGTCATCTCCTGTGACCCCATATAGTGATGATCAATTGAGAGGAACCCTCTAGAAATGCTAGAATACTAGCAGTGATAAGGTAGTCATTGTTCTGTGAGACAAAGGATTTAAAGCTGTTGCAGTGAGTTTTGTAGTCCTTTGTAAGTTTTTCATTGGGAAGGGGTAATTTTGCTGCCACAACTTTTTAAATGTAGGATGACTTCAGTAGCTAAAAATCCTGCCGCTCAGCTGTGTGTTTGTCAGAGGACTGCATACTGTCCAAGTGAGGTTCAAGCTGAGAACTTTGTCCTAGTGAATTAGGAGCCAAATCTTTTAAAAATGGGACTAACCCCTAAAAGTGGGCCGTTGAATCCAGTTGTCCTGGAGTGGCTCACCCAGGGTGATGTTTTTATCTTTTGTTTCCTTTGCCTTGGGGTTTTAAGCTAAACAATAAAGTGATTCCAGTTTTCAAAGGGGGTTTTTTGCATAACAGTAGAACTGTACAGACTAGAATAAAGAATGAATGTGTTGTTTCATGACAACTTGTTTGGAAGATTCTTCTTTAGCTTTCACTAAAGAAGGCATTAATAATAAGCATAACTAATATAAAAAATGGCTTACAAGAATGAAAGAGCTGGCAGTTGAAACTATATAGGCATTTAATCACAAACATGAAGACTAGTGCTATAGTTTCTTTGTTACCAATGTGATTTGATTGCAATAATTAAAATTCATACAATTGTAGACGAATTGAAGCAAAATCATTACAGTTGTGAAACTGCACGATGAGTGGGATTTTATTGTAATTTAGTTTTTATTTGTATCAAAAAATTGCATGTATAAATTTGAAAAAGTCAGCTAATACTACAAGTCTTACATTGAAAGACAATAGCAGCTTTTGCCATCCTTACCCCTCCTTCTGGCTCTCTACTGGCAAATCACTTTCATCTCTTACCTGTTTCTTCTGTTATTTACCTCCATATTTCTAAATTAGAGGCTGGTATAGCTGTTTGTTTATTTTTACAGTTATAGTCTTCATCTATTGGTGTCCTACTGTGGAAGGTGATCATTTCGTTTATAACATCCCACTTCTCCCCTTACATACTCCGCCCCCGCCCCCCGTATACTTCAGTCATTATTCAGTATTTCTGTTTTTATGGCTGTAAGTATTCACAGCTGAGCCACTTCGTATATGGGGATTACCTTTCTTGCACAGCTTTCTTTCTTGGAGTTAATATGTTTCTGTTCGATTCATCCCCATCAGTCTGACAAAACCATAAAGATACAAGACTCCTCTTACTGTAGTCTAAAAGATGAGGTGATAGATCTGTTCCGTTCTCCCCTAAACCTCCCCTCACTCCTCACCTCAGAAATACTTTTCACAGGGCCTGTTTGCCACTGTCTCTATCTGGGCACTTAGACATTTGGCTGGTAGCATTCTGGGGTCTGGTTGGGAGGAGGAGGAGGTGGGTTGGGGCTCTCCTCACTGAATAAGCAAAGCTTTACTTTATCCCCATTTCCAGCTATGCCTGCTGTCCCTGAATCTACAGTGTCTCTGGTTCAGCTTCTGGTAGGAAAACTCCAGGCTTCTGCTGGATTTAGGAAGTCTGTCTGTGAACTTGGGGAGAGGTCTAACTTCCTTGACAGAATTTAGCAAATTCTCCTGTTTCAGTACCATTAGCACTTTATCCTTCAGAGATACCTGGTGCCCTTCTGAGTCTTCCAAGGTCCTGTTGCTGGAATAGGCTTGCTGCTTATTGGTATCCTCCTCGTTGCAGACTGTTAGATTTCAGCTTTCTTGGCCCCAACACAATACTTTGGTTATTACTTAGCACCTGTCCTTTTACTTTTTCTCTTTTGAAATCTTGTTCATGGTTTTTATTTGCTGTCATCTCTTCACATGCTCTTAATCCTTGGGGGTTGATTTCTTTTTTGTTGTTTATTGTCATTTTATTAGGATTTTGGAAATGAGTGAAAATAAGCCTGTTTTGAATAAATGTGGGACTGGAACTGGGGTTTTTTTGAATTCTTGCCAAATTTAAAGAACTAAAAACATTTTAATGCAAGATATTATCGTTAGGAGAAACTGGGTAAAGGGTACATGGGATCTCTGTGTTATTTCTTAGAATTGCATGTGAATCCACGATTATCTCAAAATGAAAACTTTAATTGAAAAAGCAGTTTAAGGCCACTGACGTGACATAACCATTCCTTTCAATGTGTAATGTTTCCTTAAAGAATTTATTTGTATATCGGTATAATTGTAGGTTAGTTGGGTTGGTTTGTAATCTGCTCTTTTCTACAGTCTTCCTGATTAAACTTTTTCATTGCTACATTATAAATTATGTTGAGGGGTTATAATTTATGAAACATTTTCACAATTCTTAGTCTTTTAGTGTGTATAATACATGGTATTGACAAAATACTTTTGGCCAGCAATGAATGAGTGTGCCAGTTTCACTGGAGTTTCACCAGCATTGTGTGCTGTTAGATATTTTTTTGTTTTAGCAATTTTAGCCAATAGAAAATGGTATACTAAAGGGGTTTTAATTTGCATTTTTTCTTGATGTCTTTTTCTAGACCATTTCAATATTTGTTGTGGCCTACTAAAGACTAGTTCTGTTTTGAGACCATTACTCCTTTTTTCTCACTTTGCAGTTTATTAATCAGTTGCTTGGAGTTGTTCCTTTGTCGACACCGACAGAAGATAAGCTGGCACTGCCTGCTGACATCAGAGCTCTGCAGCAGCATTTATGTGTGGTGCAGCTGACAAGGTTGCTTGGCTTGTACCACACTATGGATAAAAATCAGAAACTGAGTGTGGTTAGAGAACTGATGTTAAGGTACCAGCATGGACTGGAATTTGGTGAGCAACCTTTCAAAATGTGCAGTAGTTCCCTGATCTGCTAGGGCTCAGAAGTCACTTTTTTATTACTCATAGCATGCTGTTTTAATGAGTTCAGCAAAGAGAATATTTTGTCAAGTGGGACAAATAATAAAAAGTGCCAGGTAATAAAATGCAAAGCCTTTCTTAAGCTTAGAGTTTTCAATAATTATAATTGGCTTCCAGTTGTCCATATTCTTGCTGATCTGGGAGCTGACTCTTTATCATATTGGGGCGCATGTGAATTGCAGAGAATTTGTGATAATGGTTACATTTTCTGCTTATAGGCCATAATATTCTTAATATATAGTCTATGTAAGTGCACAAAAGGAATGTGGTACATTGTAAACTAAATATTTAGTTTAGAAGTAGATGATCTTCAGATTGCTAGATATATGTGATAAAATATAAATTGTCTGACTAGATGATATCAATATTTCTCTTAACTTTATTCTAAAATATTAGGTGAAGTAATGAGCATAGTATTGCTTTAGTTATACATGGTCCTTGACTTCTTTTCTTCACCTAAAACCTTCTTCCAAATCTTGCTGCTCTCCCTTTGGGACCATTTCAGATGTCACCTCTGTTCTGGAACCCCTCCTTCTGCTCCAGCAGAGTGTGGTCTCACTTTCTTTTGAATCCTTTGATTCATGGCTTATATTTTTCTTCTGGTGTTTACCCCATTCTTCTCATTTTCTTTTCCTCTTTTCTCTTCTCCCTCCTGTCACTTTCCTGCTTTAAAAAACTCCTTTGGGGCAGTAACAGTTGAATAAATGTTAAAATATAGATATGATTTTTTTCCCTATAGGGAAATCCTGTTTGAAAACCGAATTGCAATTTTCAGACTATTACTGTCTCCTTGCTGTCCATGTGCTCATTGATATATGGAGGGAAACAGGTAAGGAGCAGTGACTTCCATTTAACTTTACTCTTTGTTTTTATTGGTTATAGATCCTTAGACGAATCACATAACCCAAGAATTTGATCTATGCTTTTAGGTTTTTCTTCCTTGTGCTTCTCCAGGGTGCTTCTGGAAGAACAAGGCTCCAAGTGGCCCTCTCCCTGTAATCAGGATAATCTTAAATAAGTGGATATCTGTTCTGCTTTTAAATGTTTCTTAATAGTGAGTAATGACTGTAAACACCTATTACAAAGTTATAGTAATTAAATACGGAGAAACTGATTGAGAGATAGATGTGTAGGACCATGGAGCAGAAGAGCTCTTTATACTCACTTAAAAAATTTATATACAGAAAAATGCACTCTATTTGGAATATAGTTCTGATTAGCTCTTTTAAGACAAAAATATAATACATGGTAAAGAAAGCCTTGTGAGTCATTGAGCAAGAGAAGGATGATTCAGCAAATGGTATTGAGATTGCCTTTTCTTTAGGGCTCACCCGCTCACATTTTCTCTGATTAGCAGTTTTTGGGAAAAAATAACTTTAGGTACTTATTGCATATTATTCATAAAAATGACCTACAGAAGAAACAAAGGGCTGGGGAGACAGTGGTGTGCAAGATAGACACAACCTCTACCCTCACGGATCGTTTTACGGAGCGTTCAGTTTTGAAACTATCATCCTCATGCTTAAAATCCTTTAGAGGTGCCCTATTTTCCTGAGGGTAAAGGTCAACCTTTTTAGGATAGTTTACAGTGCTCTTTCTAATCCAGCTTCTCACTACATCTCCAGATTCTTACGTACTCATAGCCCTGAATCTACTTTTTTTTTTTTTGCTACTATCGTTGAACATCATGTTGCCTGTCTTTGAAATAACTTTCTTACCTCCTCCATCAGACTTTTATTCAATCAGTGTCTCTGACAAACCTGTCTTGATTTCACCCCTTCCTCATTGCAGATTTCATGTCCCTTCCTAACTTTTGTAGGACATTGTGTATACCCATGTGATAGTACTTGTTACACTGTATTGTAACAGATAGGGGTGAAATCCTTTTTCTCAGAGTATTTGCTCTCTTGAGCCCCAGATTTATGAGGTTGCATAGGACTGTAAAAGTCATCTTAATGTAAAAACCATTAACTAACTCACTACTTGGTAACTTGGTCCCTACACAAATACCCTTTCCCACCTATCACTAGAATCCATTCTTGCCCATGGTGACGATGGTTTGCTGGTCTCTTGTTTTTTGAGCAAGATATCTGACAATGTAATAATAGTAACAACTAACATTTGTTGATCATCAGGCACCCAAAAGTGCTTTACACGAATTAGCTCATTTAGCCTCATAACAATAGATAAAGAAGTTGTTCAAAATCATACAGTGCAAATACATAGGAAATTGCAGATTTCCTTAATTATAGTTAAGATGTAAGATTTCTTGAAGTCAGTGAAAGTGATGTTGAAGTGCTCCAATCATAGGCATGGACACTGTTCAAGGTGTGTCTGGCAAAAGTTAGAAATCTGTACAAAATTGGTGAGGATGTTGAAAGAGACTGATTCGAATGTGAAAGGATTAAGAAGAGTGCTTTAAGAAATTGATGATGCTCTCAAATACTTCTGCAAAAAGGCATTTCTTTATGATTATGCTGCAAAAGTAAAATGGGGAGTGAAGGATGTCATTTATTTCCCTTCAGTTTTACTGAGATATGATTGACATAATACGTTATACTAGTTTAAGGTAAATAACCTAATGATTTGATACATGTGTATATTGTGAAATGATTTCCACAATAAGTTTAGTTAACATCCTTCACCTCAAATAGTTAGAATTTTTTTCCTTGTGATGAGAACTAAGTCTACTCTTAACAACTTTCAAATATACAATACAGTATTGTTAACTATAATCACCATGCTGTACATTACATCCCCAGAACTTATTTATCTTCTATCATTTTTTTGTATTACAAAATTTAGTTAGAAAATTTAGTCTCCGAAAAAACCTCATCAACCCTTGATGCTTTTTTGATTTGGTGAAGAATTTGCATAGAGTTGTAGTTATATCCTAAATTTTGCAAAATAAAATAATAAATGTCTTCATAATATTTGGTTTAATAGTTCAGGAAGAAGTGTAAATTAAACTTTTTTTTTGCTATTTACTTTGAAATTTTGTTTCCATTTTAAAGAAATGTTTAAGATTTTATTTTCTGTTACTAGTTATCCTTGAATAACTAGGACTTCTTAAAATTATCTATTTTCTCTAATTGTCCAGCTCTCTTCTACTCAATTCTAAGACTCTTGAGGCCAAGAACCACCTGTGACTCTTATCTCTGGGTCTTATATCTAGTGTTGCTTCAGAATTTAGGTAGAGTTTAGAGTGTTGAATTAAATAAATTACAATTGTGAGGACCAGGTAGCAACATGGGAAAACACTTAAAAGTGAAAGAGCAGACCACAAAATTGGGTCTATGCTCTGATTACTACTGTGTAAAAGTAATTATAGTTCCAAAGGAATACATGAAAATCATAAGGTAGTTTGAGCAGATTATGGGTAGTTTGCATGCTTTGGGTAGGATTTATGCATGATATTTAAAGTCCCACTTTTTGGTTATATCTTGTTTCTTTTCTCTTGGAAAAATCATGTAGATTATAATTTTAAAAGCTCAGTGTGTGGAGCTTTTATTTTAGCTGTTTTTTCTGACTGTAAAAGTAGCTTGTAAAATTTTGGAAAACAGTTTATTTATTGATTGTTTGATGGATTGATTGCTGAGGAAGATTCACCTTGAGCTAACTAACATCTGTGCCAGTCTTCCTCTATTTTGTATGTGGGTCACCACCACAGCATGGCGCTGACAAGTGGTATATGTCTGCGCCTGAGAACCATACCTGGGCTGCCGAAGCAAAGCACGCCAAACTTAGCTGCCAGGCCAAGGGTACAGCCCAGAAAACAGTTTATTTTAATCTCACTGTTCCAGCTTCCAAAAGGCACTGTAACATCTTTATATGTTTTCTACTCTCTTTCTCTGCATGTTTTGTAGACTTGAAACCAACTCTTCACACACACAATTTGAATTCTGTGTGTGTGTTTTATTGAATATTATTGCATAAGTGTTTTCCCTTGTTAAAAACTCTTCATTAATGTCAAGTGGTTGTAGGATGTTTCCATGTGTGGGTTTTACTAATACAATGAATATTTTTGTATATAAAGCTTTGTCTGCATTTCATATTATTTTCTTTAGATAGATTCATAAAAGGGAAGTTACTTAATCTTTAAGACTATTGAAGCATGTATCCTTTTGAATTTTGTTAGGCCAAAAAGTGTATCATTTTAGTTTGATTGTTAATGAGCAGTTTTTTTCAAATATTATTTGACATCCTGTTAGTAGAGTTATATATGGAAGAAAAGTGTTGTCTAGAGACAGCATCTGTCTGGGATCTTATGGAGAAAATCCTGTACTGGGAATGTTGGTGGACTCCAGTTCTCCTTCAAAATCCATCTCTTAGAATTGAGGATTCTGTGAGATTCTGTGAATTCCCTCCATAAGACCTAGCAGCTTAAAGCTTCCATGGTTTTCATATGCATATTTTAAGAACTGAAGTAACTACTGAGGGACTGCCTATTCAGGGAAATTCCTTATTTTGCTTACAGGTGTGTATCTAAAATTTGTTCTCTGCCACCTAAACTCATTCTTGGAATACTTGAGGAAGGTGATGATATCAGTAAGGTTTTGGGTTTTGTTTTTGAGAAACCTCCATTTGCTGTCAAGATCTGTGGATAATGCTGTTATATTTTGGTTCTAGGTGACGAGACTGCTGTGTGGCAGGCCCTGACTTTGCTGGAAGAGGGATTAACACACAGCCCTTCCAATGCTCAATTCAAATTGCTGCTTGTTCGAATCTACTGTATGCTAGGGGCATTTGAACCAGTGGTGGATCTGTACTCCAGCCTTGACGCTAAGCATATCCAGCATGACACCATTGGGTTGGTAGTATATACTCTGAATAATGAGCAGCCAGCTACACCGGTGTGGGGGTCCTTATACATGGAACTCTAGCTTTTTGATTTTAGCAGTAAAGTTGTTCCTGGTATTAAGTTTTTTAGAGTAAATAATCACCTATTTTATACCCACTGCAAAGCAGAAAGAGTTTTATGTCTCCCAGCATTTTGTGGTAATTTTTAACTTTGTACAATTTAGAAATGGTAGGAAAGTTTTCCCCAGAGACAGCAAACAGCTGTATGCTGTGAACCCTTTTTCTTAGCACACACATTGTTTGGAAGCCTTTATTTCTGCCTTGCAGTTGAGTTTGACACATGTACTTTATTTGTTGACCTCAGAGATCCTTTGAATTTGTATTTTGACTCTTCTTTGTGATGAATCAAGGCTATTTTCTCTATCCCCTCTAGAGCTGTTTTAGGAAGACAGCCTTTTGTTCTCCTATAACTTGTGTTCCATTGATCATCTGGGTGTAAGAAAGCATGGCATAGAACTTCCACAAAACTCAATTAACTTTGCTCTCTCGCTCTCTTTTTTTTTAATCTGATTCTGTGAATTAGATTATTTCTATGGCAGGGTGTTTGAACTTTTTCAATATGTCTAGCTATTTCTCTGCCATAGTAGTTTGAAGTGTGGTATTTGGTACTAGAGGTGGGTAAGTATAACATGTTTTTTTTCTTTCCTTCCAACCTAGTTATCTTTTGACCCGATACGCTGGATCCCTAGGTCAGTATGCTGCTGCATCCCAATCCTGTAACTTTGCACTCAGGTTTTTCCACTCCAACCAGAAAGATGTAAGTGAAAAAGAAATTTTTTTAAATATGGTCTTGCCTGCTGAATGCACACAATTCAGAGAGCGTCTTCCCTTGTGTCACAAGTGCACGTGCTGAGGTGCACCATGCTCTCCTTGCAAGTGTCCGCAGGCCATAGCTTGCTGGCCAAGGCTCTCAGGTAGAGGGAAAGAGTTGTCTGTGGTTGTTAGAATGGGAGTGTTTAATACAATCCATGCAAAGGTGCATTTAAAACTGAGTATTGATAGGAAGTGTTATGCCTCTTAGATCTGTCTTTTAATCTCTGAGAGACTTTTTCCAAGGGTATCAGAAGTAGCCCATAAGAGTTTATAACCTTGGATGCCGTGTGAGAGTCTGTGGCAGCAGCTGCTCTCTGTTACTTTTATTTATTTCTAAAGTTTGTAACCACTGTGCTCTTTGCCAAAAGCGAGTACACTTATATTTTCTTAGGATTATAAAATTGACCAATTGGAGGACATTTCAAGAAACTTAGGTCAATAGTATGTTTTTTAAAGTAGCAATAAATAAGGTAGAGCTTCTGTGTGCCATAATGAAAGGATGGGATTTGCACCATATTTTTCACTGCAAGCAGACTTGGTCTTCACTTGTCAGTTAAGCAGTTTTTGTGGGAAAACTGTATGGTTTCTCCTCAGTCAACCAGCTATGCAAAACCTCTCGGAAACATGGAGAGAAGGCATGTCTCGGGGATGGTCACTGCCTACTTGGTTCTCGTGCTTGTAAGACCCATCACCTGCAATTTGGCCATGCCAGATATCTGCCCAGAGCTTTCCATTTTCGTGATCTAACAGCAACTAAGGAACTTGGCAAGGAAGGTGGTTTCTGGGCTTCTTGGCAAACACTCATGAGGATTTTCAAAAAAAATTCTTTTATAACTATAACAGCTATGGCTAATCCGTCTGCCATCTAATTCTTTAGGGATGTATTAAATAGAAGGTAGGGCAGAAGCATTTCTGAACACTGGAATATAGGTTTGTTGTCTTCAGCTTGTGATAATTATGTTTTGACAAGCTTCAGGGCATGGCCTGGAGGTCTGGTGCAGTAAGGGATGGTGAGCTGTGCATCTCTCAGTTGCCTTTTAAGCCCTATACTCCTTCCCGATATAGCTCCCCTCCCCGACAGTGATTGTTCTATCTGTTCAGACCCTATTTCGTGCTGTAGGTCCTGATCAGGGAAAGAGGGAAGTAGGCATTAGCCTTTGAACATATCGCTCAGAAAGTGCTGGCCTGGCTTAGAGGTCAGAAGGGCATCTCTAGGACCTTGGGTGTTTAAAATCTAGCGTGAGTGGGCAGTTGAGTTATAAATCTGTCAGTTTTCACTGTGTGTTCAAGTATCTGTGCTTGTCCTTCTCTTTTCAAGAAGTTTCACTAACTCAGAAGAAAAGAAAAGCGTTCCTCAAATCTCATTATTCTGGTTCTCATTTCTGTATTTCTAAGGAAGAGATTAAAGAAACGTTTGATTTACTGAAGAATCCTTTTCAAAGTTTTGTTTCTGAAATAGCTTTGAGGTGGGAATGGAGGGGTAAATAAGTGATTAATCTAAGCCTGGTGGCTGGTTTTACTCCAGTTTTTAATTATCCAGCATTCTACAAGAACCATATTCCTGATTCAGTCAATAAAGTCGCATTATTTTATACTAATAAAAATTAAGCTTTAACTTTTTTCCACAGATACTATGTCTGAAGAGTTGTTTTGAAAACAAAACACACACGCATACAAAGCAAAATAAAACAACCCAAAGTATTGTAATAGAGAAAGGAGATCCCTAGGAGCGATTTGAGAGGGGCTCTTGTCCTCAGTGGCTTTTTGTATCTTTGATGTTTTCTGATGGTTGTGTGTGGCAAGAGTGACTAAATGTAGTTTATCCGAATGTATGTGATGCTGAACCTGATAAAATTAAAGCATTTTGTTGATCTGGGACTAGGACTTTTCTGCTTGTAATACCACTAGCTAAGAAGACAGAGCTTATTTAATCATGTTAAAGTAGATAATCTTTGGGGGGTCCTGGAGGCAAAAGCAAAACACAACGCAGCAAGGAAAACACACCTTAAACCTTAATGCCTGGCCTGAGTCCCAGAACAGGAAAATGAAGACTGTGGTGTGGACTGTTTCCTGTAGGAATGTGAGGCTGAGGAGGATCACAGTTCTAGTGTTGTACTGTATGTCTTAAGCCTTCTGATAGTGCTGGAAACATCTCTCTGGACACCGAAAGCTCTGTGCTCTACGTCTGTTATTCCTGGTAGTTTTGGGATTCCCAGATGGTTTCTCCTTGAGGGACTGATGTATTTCAGTTCCCACCTAGGTCTTTGCAAGAACACTTTTATTTTTTAAATGGAAAATCTGGTGTTCTGCTTTGTAAGGCTTTGTGCTATGGGATTGAAAGTTATATTTTTAAGGTCTACATAGGAATTTTCTTTCTGGAAAGGTCATTGTCTGCTGTCATCTTACTTTGAAATAGATTTTTACAATACAAGAATTAGAGCTAGATTTTCATGTCTCCAAAAGTTACTTAAAAAAATAATTTCCTTTTAAAAGTGTCTATTTTAGGTATTCATGAAGATCGTTATTCAGGGATTTGATGTCCACGTATTTTGCTAATTTTTACAGTGACCAGGGTTCATTTCAGGAATCCATATGGGATCTAAATAGCCTCATCGGTGCGTAAATGAGTAGAAATGGTTACGGACAACATTCTCTGATATTCAGAAGTCTTTAAAGTGCCTGTGGCTTCCAGTTTTGCCTGCAGTTCCAATAAGGGGTTGTTTCTTCAAATCGTTGTACTTTCTTAGCCTTTGTCCTGTTGGTAGCTGCCAAGCCCTTTTCTAGCTCTGCAGTGCTCCTTTACTGCAGCATTAAAGGGGGACTATCTTAAAAAGAGAAGCCAGAGAACTACCGTTACCTTCTGAGTTTGTTAAAAGACCACATTCCCTCTTTGTTGCCCCTTATTTTTCTCTTTTAAAAGCTGTTGCCTTTTTTCTAAAGTGGTGTTCCATGGATCAGTAGAAATTAAAACTGCCCCTATACGCGGTAAGGCTGGGTTCTTTCCTTTAATCATAGCAGGATTTGGAACTATAATTGATCAGTTTAATTGGAATCACCAAATCATGTTTTATCCTGATTAATTGCTGGATCATATGTTCCTAAGCAGCTGGTTTTTTCAAGCTGTAAGTTCCTATTGCAAGGGCTGATGGTATACCTTGCTGTTTTCCAAGCTAAGAGGCCATCGGATAGGCATACGTGTTCAGGGTATCCTGGCCTCTTCCTGATGGGGCTTATCTCTGTCCTTTAATCAAGCTAGAAGGTACACTTGAGCTTTTTCAGATAGTCCTTCTTTAAACCTGCAGGATCACAAGTAATCTTTTTAATTTTCTTGTGTCCGTCCGTCTTTAATTTCTCCAGATACTGCAGGCAAACAGCTCGCCGAGGTGTCCCATGGGGGTTTAAAAGCCGCATCGAATGCAGTTGAATTAGCGCCCGTGGCGCAATCCCGCGGCCTGAAATGAACCCTGCGAGGCTGTATATCAGAGGGTACGTTGTTGACTATTGGCCTATTTTACTACTGGGCGAATTATTTGGTCATAATGGAAATGGGGGCAGAGCTGACTGAGGCTGTGCAAAAAGACTGGCTTTTCTAGAAAGGATCTTTGGGGCAGACATCAGCTTTGAGCTTAACACTTTCTTTGGCCCAAAAAGGTGCCCTCCTGACTTCTGGTCCTGATGGCATAGGCCCACACCCATGAAATGTTCTTCCCTGAGATTTTCTTCTATTGTGCCAGAATTTCTGTTTAGAATTCTTTACCTTGCCTCTGTTCACAATGTTTCATCTGCATATATGTATTAATCTAAAATTAAAGCACATGCGGTGAGAGTTCCCTTCACTTACTTGTTTATGGAATTTTCCAGCAGAGGTCTTATGTAGTTTGGATGGACAATCTTGAAGTCTTTCTGTCCTCAGAATGGATTAGGATATGAATTTTTATAGGTCTTTTGTTTGTTGTCTTACTTCTATCCGATGTAATGCACATATGCCCTATGTTTGTGATATGGTATTCAGAAATAAAACCAAGGAGCAGCCTGTCTTTTTTTCTGGAGTAGGATTTTTATTTGGGGTGGTGGTGGGGTGGTTATATTATTGGTGGTTTTGGAACCTTTGTACAAAACACAGTTTATCTTAAATGCAGAAAAACATGGAGTAATATCCCTTCCATAATGGCACTAACCAAACATTTGACTGATGTGGTATAAAGAAACCTTCAGTCCTGTTGAATTGAAAGACATAACTGCTCAGAGAAAGTCTGTGCAGTGGTAGCAGCAGCTGGGTGTCATAATTAGTAATATCAGTAAAGAAGACATTTGACTCTGGAATAGGAAAGAGAAAAATATAATTTCTGAAAGCTGATATTCTACTTGATGACCAAGACCTTTAAAGATTAGTTTCAGCATCTTACTTAATTTTAGTTTGAGTGTTTTGTTTTGGCTGGCAAAGTTTGCCTTCTTTGCGTGACCTGTGAAATATTTATACCGAGGTGGTGTCTTTCCTTCCCAGACCTCAGAATATATTATTCAAGCTTACAAATATGGTGCATTTGAGAAGATTCCAGAGTTTATCGCTTTTAGGAACAGGCTGAATAATTCTCTTCATTTTGCACAAGTCCGTACTGAACGGATGTTGTTAGACCTTCTACTTGAAGCAAATATGTAAGTATTACACCAGAGCTAAAAGGTAACTAAGAGATTAGATTGGATGCTGAGAGCCATTACTGGGCTCATGGGTGACATTAGCAGGCTTATGCTAAGGAAAAATGGAAAACAAAGAAAAAGTAGGGGGATGGGGAAGAAAGGGGAAAGAACCTGGTGCATGTCATGGGCAATGATAGAGTACTTCCAGCACCATCTAAGGTTCCATGTAGAAGCCAGCTAGACCGTGGGCATCACCCTGGTCCACGTGGTGTGTGCAGGGTTCTCCTTCCCCTGCACACATGGGATTTCAGGAATTAGTGCTGATCTACTTTCTTTTGTTTGAGCTTCCAGATGCCTTTCTCTTGCTGTGTAGCAGGCCAGCATGATCTGTGTGTGGTTCCATTTCACCTTATATGAGCCTTTACTTCTTAGTAGTAAATCCTTCCTTCCTTCCTCCCCTCCTCTTTCCCTTCCTTCTTTTTAGTAAAGCAAAGTCCTGGCTAATATGTTTTCATTGCTGTTTTACTATTGAAATAATACATAAATAAATTTTCTATATCACAGATCAACCAGCTTAGCAGAAAGTATAAAGTCAATGAATCTTCGGCCAGAAGAAGATGACATTCCATGGGAAGCCTTGCGAGACAACAGGGACTTAAATGTTTTCTTCAGCTGGGATCCAAAAGACAGGTAATTAGAATTTAACTTGAAGCAATTTATTTTTAAAGAATTAGGATGAATCTAAGAATCTAAAAAATCTCTTTTTTTACACAAATATAATAACATGTTTGTTGTAAGGGCTAGAAAATATAGGTAAACCAAGGGAAGAAAATCAATCTCACCCCTATGTTGAGATTACTGGCTAATCTAAAAGTTAGATCCTCCTTCACAGTATACATGTAAACAGATTCCAGATGCGTTAAAGATTATATGCTAAAACTCCTTAGAAATTATAGAAGAAATATAAAAAATATTTTTAAATGGTTTCTTAGCATTACATCAAATCTAGAAACAAAGAATTTGACCTCTGTAAATATTAGCTTTCTATATAGAAGTAAATTTAACAAGTTCTAAAGATATGTGGTAAATTATTTCATGTATATTAATGTCCTCCATATGTAGAGAGAACTCTTAATAAATCAAGAAGATAACTAGAAAACAAACTGGGCAAAGGGCTTAACAGGAAGTTCAAAGAAATGGACCTTACAAGCAGTGAAGAGTTTTTTTTAACCTGTCAGACAAAGATAAAAAAGATTAATACTTGTGCTCAACAAGATTGTGGGGAAAATGGTTGTTGTGCATTTACATGGGGGTAAATATAACCTTCCTATAGGAAACTAGTGATATGTATCAAGATTGAAAGTTCCAAAGACCATTTTTGTTTTTTAAAGATTGGCACTTGCGCTAACATCTGTTGCCAATCTTCTTTTTTCTCTTTTTCTTCTTCTCCCCAAAGCCCCCCGGTACTTAGTTGCATACTCTGGTTGTGAGTACCTCTGGTTGTGCTTTGTGGGATGCCGCCTCAGCATGGCCTGATGAGCGGTGCCATGTCTGAGTCCAGGATCCGAACCAGCGAAACCCTGGGCCACTGAAGCAGAGCGCACAAACTTAACCACTTGTCCACGGGGCCGGCCCCTCCATATACCATTTAATTCAGCAATTCTGTCTTCTAGGAAAGTGAAACCTAAGGAAACAAGTGCACAAACATGCAGAGATATGTATATGTGGGAGTTCTGAATATACTGTTATTTGAGGATTGCCAAGATGACATTCAGTGATTTGCTAGGACTCATGGGACTTAACATATAGTTGCAGTCACAGCTAAGGTTTATTATAACAAAAGAATGCATGACAGGATCAACAAAGGAAAAAGACAGGTGAAGTCTGGAGAACTCTACGCACAGACTTCAGTGCTCTCTCCCTTCTGTGATGGGACATACCACATGTGCTCCTTTCTCCAGCAGTGAGAAAATGCAGTGATGCAAGTGCAATGTTTCTGCCTAGAGAAGCCCATTAGAGATTTGGTGCTAAGGTTTTTATTGGCTGGTTACATAGGTACCTTCTGTCTAGCGTGTACCAACATTTTAGACTCCCAAAAGGAAAGCAGGTGTTCACTATAAACCATATGATTTGAACAAACCCTCTAGGCCTAGTGAGCCACTCTTATCATTTAGGCACTGGTTGGAGTGCCAACTTGCCAGACATCAGCCGAGGGCAAACCTTGCGAGCTCGCCCTTCTAAAGATAATAGGCTCAGGTTTGCTATGTTAACTTTTTCCTGCACACACTGTCATAAAAAGATGCCGTTTGCAAAATAGTATAAATACTGTCAACTCATTTGTTTAAAATATATTAAAGTATAGAAATATTTTCAGTTGCATTTTTGTACATTGTATTGCAGAAATCTGAAGGCATCTGTACCAGGCTTGTTAATATTGTGAGTGTTTGGTTATTGGGGCACATTCTTTCTAATTTTTACTTTTCTGTCATTTGAAATTTTTATATCATGTATTTTGTTGAAATAGGAGAAATAGAGGGAAATGACATATTGGGGAGTTTATCATTCCAATTTGCTGGATACTGTCCTGGGGACTTGGACGATTTTGGTTTGTCCAAGATCGTTCAGCTAGTAAATGAAAACTGGGACCATTCAAAGGTGTCTTGACTGATGAAAATGAACTTTGAAAGAATTAAAGGTAACACATTGAATAAAATGGATGGTGTGGGGATCTTTCTTTTTAAGGGATGTTTCTGAAGAACATAAGAAACTTTCCTTGGAGGAGGAGACCCTGTGGTTAAAAATCCGTTCTTTAACATTGAGGCTGATCAGTGGGCTTCCAAGTCTTAACCACCCTGTGGAGCCAAAGAACTCGGAGAAGACCACTGAGAACGGTGTATCCTCCCGAATTGATATTCTCCGTTTGCTACTTCAACAGCTTGAGGTCGCCATGGAGATGGGAAAGCGATTTATTGAGAAGGAAATTCAGGTATCATCAATATGTATTTACCATCACAGCTGCAATCATCTATGACTTCTCTTTTTAAAAAGAGGAATTTGGGGTGGGTGAATAGTGAAGAACAGTATTTTGTTCTAGTTTGTGGCATCTATAGGGAAAAGATGAATTTTGCTATCCAAAGTGGATGGTGAGGAGAAGCAAAATAGCTTTTTTCATGACGGTACATCTTTAATAGTCATCAACAAATTAATACGGCGTTTTTGTTTTCACCACGATTTAATTATTATTAGTTTGCTGACCAGTGTTTTGTAACTTAATCACTGAGATAGATTTTTATCCAGTAGTTATATTTCCTCGTTTTCTTATTTTGTATAAATTTAGATATATTCAAAGGACATTTCTTTTTTTCCTTTCTTTTCCAGTATCCTTTCCTTGGTCCTGTACCTACCAGAATGGCTGGATTCTTTAATTCTGGCTGTTCTCAGTGTCAGACCAGTTCTTTTTATCTTGTTAGTGATATTTATGAGCTGGACACCAATGGTTTACGTAAGTATACACTTGCATGGGTGTATAAATTGGGTCTTTGTCATTGAAAACTTAGTAAATGCAACAAAATATATATAACCTCACATATTTGGAAAAATTTGGAAGAGATGGAAGCTGTTCGGGAAATGTCTGGTTTAATATCCAAGAAGGTACATTCATAGGTTACAAGGTAATGTTTTAGAAACTTAAGCCCTTTCCATATTTAAAATCACTTATTAGGTCCAAAAGTTGAAGAATTCCTTATTTTGTTAAAATATTGTTGGATTTCAGATTGAATTCTTTGCTTAAAAATGAAGCGCTAAACTTTGTGGAGAAGAGTTTTTTCCTAAGCCAGTGAGAATCACAAATATCCCATACTTTTTTTTCCCCCTAAATCATAAGGTTTATAGATCTCGTCATTTAGAGTATTTGAAGTACATAGATTTCAAGTCCTCCCAGAGAATTTGAGGTAGTACTTTTGAAAGTGGAAAGGTAATTAATGCCTTTCTTTCCCTTTTCTCTTCCCCTTCCTCCTTCGTTTTCCTTTTCCTTTACTTCATCTTTCTGCCTGTCTCTCAGTGATGGAATTTAGGTGCCTCTGGGTCTTAAGAGAAAAGAAAATGTCCTTGCCCTTGACTTTCTTGGAGTTATTGATTTTGCTTCTTTATCTTACTAAAAAAATAAATGGGAAGTTTTTCATTTTTTGTTTTTAAATTTTAGAGGATACAACAGAGATCCAGGAGCGAGTAGAGAATAGTCTTAAGTCTTTACTAGAACAATTAAAAGGTGAGTGCTCTTACTGTGGATTCCTGTATTGTATCTCATTGTCTAACAATAGCTCATTTTTTTGGTAGAAACTTGCAAGAGGATTTGAAAATAATAATGCATACTTTTGGTATTTTTAAAGACTTACTTTTAAGTTTAAAGAGTTTTGATTACAAAAGCAGTAGATACTTATTATAAAAAGTACACAGGTGGGTATGGTCTTTCCCCCTTTCCCAGCCCCACCCCCCCAGAGGGAAGTACTTGGAGTCTATACTCTTAGATGCCACCTAAACAGCCATACATGTGTACATGGAATTATACAGTACTGATTTGTTTTTTAACATATGAAAGCTATAATACGTGCTTTTCTCACTTCAATTTTTTGTTATCTTGGACACCTTACCATGTCGGTTATATATATATATATATCCCGTTCGTTCTAAGGGCTACATAATATTCCACAGTAATGTATCAGTGTGCCAAATTTATTTATGTACTTGCCTATTGGGTATATAATATATTATGCTCTTGAGTTATTTCTAACAATATAACAATACTGAAATGAACATCTTGGGACATAAGTGATTGGGTTCTTATTTGAGTATTTCCTTGGGATTAAATTCCTAAAAATAGAATTGTTTGGTAAAAGGGTACATAAATGCATTTCAAACCTATGAGGATCTTTCTTTTCAGAAGCCTAAATGGTCATTTATTTAATTGTCCAAATGAAGAATGCAAATTAAAAGATGATCAAGGTTATGAGAATAAAACATGGTATTTGTTATGAAGGTGCATTTCTACTATGCACTTTGGTCTTTTATTCCATAATGGCACAAGTTCTTCTAAATCATTCACTTTGAGTCTTAATTTTATTATGCCAATAGTCTATTTTGTAGAAAGGCTGCTGTTTAGACCCTAGAATATGTAATTTATAGGGCCATCATTTATATTTTGAAGACAATAGCAATAGTCACATGGCTTTTTAAAGAGCTTAAAATAGATATCCTTGTTGTTTGGTTCATTGTTGTGGGGGCAGCTTTCTGGATTAAGCTTTTATATTTGCTTAGTCTTTATTAGATTGTGTGTTGTGTTCCTAAAAATAGCATTGAAACAAAAGCTCAATAAAACCATAAAATATTTTTCTGTTTTCAGATGTTTTCAGTAAATCTAAAGGTGACCTCTTAGAAGTTAAAGATGGTAACTTGAAAACAAATCCTGCTCTTTTAGAAAATCTAGTCTTCTTTGTTGAGGTATGTTTTTGTTCTCTTCCTGAAAAACTCGATTTTCCTTAATTGTATGCAGGATTAATTTTTCGAAAATGAACAAGTAATAGGCACCTTATGCCTGTAATTTAATCCCCCAACCCTGCCTTTTGTTAATTGAAAGGCATTGTAAATCGTTTTCTGAATCAGCTCCTTCCAAGAATACTAAGATTTCATTCATAATGCTTAGATAAAACTTCGTGAAATTTGCTTTACCATTCTTCAAAGATTGCTCAGATTCACTCCAAATCTAGCTGTTTTCTGTTCATTCTCCTTTCTGACTCAAGTATTATGTAATTTAAGTTAATTCCTCCAGCTCCTTTTACTTGTTGTTGCTATTCACTAATTACTCAGATTCTGCATTCCAAAGGAGAATTCCAGGAGCTGACGTAGCAAAATTCTAGATAGCCAGAGAGAAGAGGAGGATCACGAATGCTCATAATCCATCATCTTTCCTTTTATTTCTGTCATGTTTACTTTTCTCTTCCTACTAGTCTGTAAGCTTCCTGAGGGCGGTTCTTCTCTGTTTTGTTGACTGGCACGTTGTCAGTGTCTAAGACACTGAACGAATGAGTAATAATTGCGTGGATACCTACAGGCACACACTGTAGCATGGGAGAAGGCATGTAAACACCCAACTTAATACAAGGGAGGAGGATATGTGCTGACCAACTGGGGAGATTTCTCCATATATATTTAAGTTAAGGTTTGCAGGTGAGGCAGTGTCTTACCTGGCTGGAGAGGTGGATGGGGAGAGGTATATTGTAAAGAACCTGTGGATCCCATGCCTAAGAATTCTGACTTTTTATTTGACTGAAAAGTGTGTTAATAGATCCTCGCTTCCTACAGGGAAGTGAAAGGAAATTGGGCTGAGTGGATGGGTTTAGACCTGGAAGAGCCAGAAGAAAGGATAAAGGTTTAAGCCGTTACAGTATTCTGAGCAGGAGATGATGAAGGCCTGAATCAATGTGGTGATCAAAGAAATTAGGGAGTGGAGAGTTAAGAGGAGAAACTGAAGGGATTTGCATAGAAGAAGTGTCAGTTAGAATTTGTTTAATCCATAACCTTTAACTGTTCCTGATAGATTTTTTTAGTGTAATCCTTATTGATGATTTTGCAATTTTTCCTCTTTCAGACTATTTCTATTATCCTTTGGGTGTCTAGTTACTGTGAGAGTGTCCTGCGACCATACAAATTAAATTTACAGAAAAAGAAAAAGAAGAAAAAAGAAACCAGCATCATCATGGTAATAACAGAGAAAACACACGTAACAATCTGGCCTTGTGCAGCTGCTGCTTTTCACTGTTTTCTTGCATGTTGTAAGAGACCTTAGGATCCTCTACTCAATTTGTTTTCTCCCCCCCAACTTTTTTTTTATTACACATCTATGGAAAAACTGAAAGACTAGTATAATGACACCCAGATATCCTTACCTAGATCATCACAGTTAACAATTTGCCATATTTGCTTTCTTTCTTTCTCTCATTTGTTGAAGAAAACTACAGACTTCATGATACTTCTTAACACACCAGGATAGAGCAAGGGCAGTCTCCTGCAAAACCACAATACTCAAGAAATTTTCACACTCACAAAATTTAATATTGATACAATGATAATATAATGGCCATATTCAGATTTCCCCAGTTTATCCCAATTATGTCCTTTATAGTCTTTTCCAAAATACTAGAATCCTACTGAGGATCTGACGTGGCTTTTAGTTATCATATTTCTTTACCCTCCTTTTAATCTAGAACACTTCGTTAGTCTTTTGTTTTGTCTTTATTGTTAAGGAGTCTAGCTAAGGTTTTGGTAGAATGTCCCACAATCTGGATTTGGCTAATTGTTTCCTTAGATTTAGATTAAACGGGCTGGGCCTGTGGCATAGTGGTTAAGTTCAATGAACTCAGTTTCAGCTGCCTGGGTTCTCGAGTTTGGATCCCTGGTATGGACTCAAATCACTTGTCAGCCATGCTGTGGCGGTGACATGCATGGAAAATAGAGGAAGATTGGCACAGATGTTAGCTTAGGGCTAATCTTCCTCAAGCTAAAAAAAGAGGAAGATTGGCACAGATGTTAGCTCAGGGCAAATCTTCCTCAGCAAGAAAAAAAAAAGATTTAGATTAAACATAAATGCTGTGTCCTTTTTAGCAAATTAAATCAGCAGGCACCAATGTTGTTATGTCCTATTATTCGTGATTTCCAATTTAATTACTTGATAAAAGAAGTGTCTACTGGATTTCTTCATTCTAAAGGTGCCTTTTCTCCCCTGTAATTAAAAAGTAATCTATGGGATGATGCTTTAAGGCTGTGAAAATCCTATTCCCCACTAGCCTTTTACCCATTGGTTTTAGCATCCATTGTTAGTCTAACTTGCGTGAATCATTTATTACATTGATGGTTCCACAACGGTGATTTTAAAAAATTCTGTGACTCTTTCATCATTTATTAGCTGGCATTATTCTGTAAAATAGAGCTGTCCCACCCCCATTCATGTATATATGTATTTGTATGTATATTTTTAATATCACTATCTATCACTCATTCTGTTTTAAATTTACCTCATAATCTATTATCATCAGTTTTTTTGGGATGCTCAATTGAAGCATTTCTTTTGGCAAATGGGAGCTACTATAAGCTATTTCCTATCCTTGAACATGTCCTCATCAGTTTTTGGGCCTTTACTTTCTGGAACAGCAAAAATGCTCCAAGCACTTTCCCATTGAACTAAAATCATACATTTTTCTGAAGAGCCCTGGTTCTGGTAGGGGAAATGGTATTTCAAAACCAAGATCTAGGTGTTAGGTGTACTAATTGCTGTTGGAGTTTCATTGCTTCTAGTTTATGTCAGTGGAGAGAGACAGGACATTTATTTACACACACAAACACGCAGAGTTTTAAATAATTCTCACTGATACCTTTAGTTTCAGTCCAACATCCTAGTGTTCTTCCTTCCATTCCTTCCCTCATTCCATATTTGAAGCTTCTTTTTTGCAGAGTGAGAACCTTGGTTCCCAGCAGCATAATATATTTATTCATTTGCTGTTTTATAATAAATACTAAAGTTTTGGAATTAGTACATCAGTTCCACTACAAACCCAGTAAATAACAAACCCACTAAATTCAAATTTCAAACATTGAAATTCTTTGCAGTTCTTTTTTGTCCTTAGAATATGTTCTAGTGACTGTAGACAGTTGAGGTACTCTGTAAAACCACTGGAATTAAAAACTGAGATTATATTTTTAGTGTGATGTAAGTAACGTTCATTTATTTCTGTTTGTATTTGATTTTGGAGTTTCCTCCCATCTGATTTAACTTAATTTTTGAATATGTAAAACATTAACATAATTTGTGTCCTTTTTGTAAGGAAAATTATTTAGGATTCATTCTCTCCATGACATGCTGTTTTATTAATGTTTGAATTTATCCTATCATTATTAATGGAGGATTTCTGTTGACTGTAGCAACATAATAACCATTGTCATTTGAAAATGTTGATGGTCTTAGTAGTAATACTGACTTCCTGCAGAATTCAGTAACAATTCAGGAATTGCTTAGACTTGACACTGTGCTAGGCGTCACCATTCATGCACAAACAAAGGGTACTTAGATTTGGATGAGGGCCTAAATGGAAGAACTTCTCTCCTTCACTCTTTTGAAGATAATTTAATAGATCATGAGTGCAAAGTTTGAAAGTATAATTGGAGTTGCTCTCTTATTCTCTCTTCTAATGAAAGCCTACATTCCTAGAACTTGACAGTTAGCTTTTTGGTATTTGGATTTTGTGGGGCTTTTGTAGTTGTTGCTTTTGTGATTTCCAAAAATGAGAATAGCTTTTCTATTTTTCTGATTATCAAAGTAACCTGAAGGTGTGAGTAAAGTGACGATCACCTGTATTCCCACCAACCAGGGAATAGCCACTGCAAACAAACCAGAATCATGCTCTATGGAAGGTTCTGCAACATGCCTGTTTTTCATTATTTTCACGTAACAGGGTATCTTGGACGTCTCTTCATTTCAGTAAATATAGATATATCTCATTACTGTTAATGGTTCTAGGCCATCCTGTTGTATTAATATACCATAACTTATTCCCATTGATGAATATTTTGTTCTGATTTTTTAAAAATAGATAGTACTGTTTTAAAATATGGACAAATACACAAAGGTGAATTTATAATATGATTTCCTTAGAATATCTCATAGATCTGAAATTACTGTGTACATACATTTTTACGTTCCTCAACAGTGTTGGTGTGTCTGTATCCTTACCCATCTGATAGACAAATATTAGTATTCCCTTTTTTTCTAATTTGCATTTAAAAAATTCTATTGATGTTGAACTTTCAAAGATTTCTTGAGTGAAACGCTAGCCTTACTAGTTGATTGGCTAGGTTTCTTGTGTTTACCTGTTCTTTTGAATTGTATCATATGTTGCTGAGATTTCTTTGTTGTATTTTCTGTTCCAGTTTTTCCCTAAGTTTCCTCTTGTGTAGTAATATTTTTCCTATTGATATGTTTTGAGCTATTTGTCTCTTAACAGTGTTATTAATCCTCTATCATATGTGATACAGGTTTTTTTTTCACTTTGTCATTTCACTTGAGTGATTTTTTAATCAATATGGTGATTTTTTTAAAAAGTTATTTTTTTAAATCATTCCTAGCTTAGCATAATGTTTAGAAAGACCTTTTCAATTTATGATTGCAGAAGTCATTACCTGAATTTTCTTCTGGTGCTTCAATGGATTTTTTCTTTTTTTAATTTAAGTATTTAATCTATCTGGAATTTATTTCAGTATTTACTATTTTATTTATTTTATATTTCCAATGTCTAGCTAGTTATCTCAGTACCAGTCATCCACTTGAAACCACTGTTTTGAAATGCCGCTATTTAAATTCCCCTATATTTTCTAGGCTGTCTTGGGACTTATTTCCTTTCACTCTTTGTCAGTTTACTTAGATACTTAGGTACCATCTGGATTTAATGTAACGTTATAATATACTCTAATATCTATTAGGGCAAGTTCTCCTTAATTACTCCTTTTCATAATTTTCTTGGCTGTTGTCACCCATTATTTTTTCCATTAGGACTTAGAATATTTTGTTTCCGTTATTAACATTAGAGGAAATCTCAAGTCACAAAAAAGAAGAAATGAAGTCTTGGTTCCTCTCCTCTCCTTTAGTGTTCCAGGAGATCCTCAGCCCAAAGCTGAGTAATGATTAACTAAGATATTTTCTGTTTGTTTCCATCTGCAGTTCCCCAGAATGAAATAAAACCTCATTTTTAAAAAAATGGCTTAAGTCATCATTGCTGAGTTAGCATTATTTGGTGGCAATTAAATTTACCTTGGTTTGAGAGATTTTTATATCCAACACTGTATCCATCCCTGTTATTGTTAACAGCATTAAGTAATACCATAGCATGAAATTAGTATAGCTTATGTGATGTAAGCATGGCACATGTGTTTGATAATCTTTAAACCTTTTTAAAAATCTTTTTTTCCAGCCACCTGTCTTTACCAGTTTCCAAGACTATGTTACTGGGATTCAGACTTTAATTTCCAATGTTGTGGATCATATTAAAGGGCTTGAAACACATCTAATTGCACTTAAACTTGAAGAACTTATTTTAGAAGACACTTCTCTCTCACTGGTAAGAGACTGTAGGCGATCAGCAATTAGTTATATATAGATACTCAGATGTTCTTCATCACAAGGACAAGTTAATTTTCAATTCAACATTCTCTCTTCACAGGACTTGTGATTAGAAGGTGCCTGGCAGTAGTTTTTTGTTGTGTTGTCGGTGGTAGTGGGTTTCCCTCTCTCTTCATTTCCCCCTGCCCCATCCCTCCTTTGTATACATTTTTGGGATTGTTCTTTTACTGTGAATACTCATGATGAATTGATGAGGAATGGAATTGGTACTGTCCCTGTTTTGAGTGCCAGAGGAAACCAGCCCTATGTTTGAGATCCAGCAACAATCTCGTTGGGTGAAAATTTACCTGCTGCTGGGTTTGCTGGCTTCTTTGCCACTGCAGTAGTTATCACCTGAGAAAGGAGATAATACTGGATGTCAGTAATAATTAGATTAGAGCAAGGCAGCCCAAAAGGAATGGAACCAAGTATGGAATCAAAGGTACCAGTCATCAGATTTCTCCTGATAATTATTTTAGGCTAGTTTCTTAAAATTCTGTTAGCAAAATCCCTGTTCAGTCTTGCCTTTAAAATGTGGATTCTTTTTAAAAATTAAAGAAAAGCTTTCAGTCTGAAATAATTGAAGATTTAATGGTGTCAGGTGAGTTAACATTCACTAGCCTGGAGTGACTCGGTTTATGATTTTGATAGGAGCCAGAAGGGCGATGGTGGAGCCACCTGTTTCTAGCTAGTTGCTCCAGTGATGAAACTCTGATCTTGAGGGAATGCTTCCCTTGAGTACTTTGTCTAACCTAAAGCCTCTGCTGATGAGGGAACTTGTCCAATAATCTGAGGGCAGCCATCATCCTAGCCTGAGACCTTTCCCCAGACCTTCCTGGGGAAAGGAATGAATGGAATCCTGCTTGCCACACCAGCTTTAAAGATTGCAAGCCCCTCTTTTGTAAAACGTTAACAAGTTAGTGCTTTGAACAAGGGGCTTAACTGTGGGAATGCCTCAGCACATTTTACATTTCCAAAGACTGATTAAAGAAAGGAGATGTGTTGAGATATGAAACTAGAAGTTTAGTTTTAGCCAAACAAAAACGTCAGCTGTTTTCCTGTGTACATTAGAATGAATATAGACTTCAGTGGTGATTAGAAATACTAATTGATGGATTATTTAGTTCTTTAGTATTTTTTGTCTTCCTTTTTTTAAGCCTTACATTGTTTTGAAAGTAAAATATGCACATGGTAAAAAAACTTCAAAGAATAAAGAAAGTATACAGTGAAATATCTCCTTCCCAATGTAACCCATTCCCTAGCTCCCTTTCCAAGGAGGAACTGCTATTATCAGTAGTTTCTTGTGTGATCTTCCTGAGTTAGATAACCCAAGTATAAGCATATTATGTCTGCCTTCCCTGCCACTTCTCACCTTTAATAATGCACAAGTGATAACATACTATACACGTGGTTTTGTCTCTTGCTTTTTGTACTTAGTCTCTAGGAGATCATTACATATGAGTACTTATCTACCTTATTCTTTTTAACTGCTATGTAGTATTTCACTATTTCTTGACATACAAAATGTATGTTCACTATAAGAGAATTAGAAAACAGAATAGCACCTCCCAGTTCCCAGCCCCAAATCAATCAGTCCCAGTCCCACCATCCAGAACCATCTCCACCTGTCCCTCTTCTGTATTCTAGTAATACATTTGTATCTGCCATTAGCCTTTATGACATCAAGGAACTTGGGTACCCAGTAAAGGCCTAGTAATTGAATTCTTGAGAAATAGGTGCATCCTAGGTAGGATTCTTGCCTTCTACCTCCCACTTGCACACCACTCTGAAAGGAGAGAGACTTGCTGGTACTTTTGGAACACTTCTACAAAGAAATCTGAAAATTTGTAGTAGATTTTGAGCTGTTTAACTTTTTAATTTTTAGACCAAACCCAAACTCATTTTCTACTCCAAACTCCCATCCCCTTGAGTGAATACCAAAGAAGAAACTTAAAATTACAGTACCTATTTAAAAAAAGAAAATGAAAAAATCTTAAAGATCGCACCCTTGAACAAATGTCACATTATTTCATGTGGTTGGGCTTTGCTGAGTACATTTACGATTTATAAAGTGGATATAAATTTATTGAGCTAACTGTTGTTGGGCTAAATGCTTGCAGAAATACAGTGATCAGAGACCTCGCTGTAGAGAGATAACATACAAATTACTTAACTAAATTGGAAATATGCTATAGGCACAAAAATCTGAGCGAGTCAAAGAGTCTCACTGGAGAGGGGACATTTGAGGATTAAGAAGTTTTGACCAGGGAGACAAGAATGGAGGAAAGGAATCCCAAGCAGAAGGAGGCAAAAGCACACAAAAAAAGACAAAAGCACAGAGGCAGGAAAGTGAATTGTGTGGGGCACCTGGAGTCAGTCGGCAGAGCCAGAGCACATGGTATGTGGGAAGGACTGTCAGGTACACGAGTGACAGGCACAGTAGCCCTGCTTTTGTCCAGACTATTGAGTGGTTGTTCTTGTTAAAAGATCTGTCTGCCTCCTGAAATGAAGTATGAGATTTCTCGTTTTGATTATTGTCAAAGTTATGCTTAACTTTGAGCTACTCTAGGTTTTTCAAGCCCTGGCTCTGTCCTCATCTTTTGACTTTGGGAAAGTCACTTGCCCTCTCTGGGCCTCACTTGCTTTATCTGTAAAACGGAAGTGATAATAATATCTACTTCATAGGATTATGGTGAAGATTAAACAAAATAGTAGTGGCATTATATTGCCTACTTGTGTTAAAGTCACAGTACATATAATAGACTGAGCAGCACTCGTCATCAAATACAGGATCCGTATAGTGCTAGGGACTTTCCTTGAGTAAAAGAAAAAAAATCTCTTCAATTCCGTTTCCATTAGGCTCATTTCTTTTTTCTTTCCTTCTTTTCTTTGTAAACTCGAAACACTATGAATAAGACCTCTAGACTGCCACCTCTGGTCCTGGTCCCTCTCTTCCTCCCTAGGGGTATCCATTGAAACTGGTTGTGTGCCAAGACTTTTTTTCTTTTTTGCATTTATACTTATAAATACACAATACTATTTGTATCTTTTAAATTCTAAAACCATCTGGTTTTAATGTAACTTTATAAGGTACTCTGATACCTGTTAGGTTTTTAAAAGTAAATGATATACTATTCTGAAGCTTGGCTTTTTTTTTTTCACTCAACCTTATATTCAAGAGATCCCTTCAGGCTAATGCATATAGATCAATCTTATTCTTTTAGACAGCTGTATAGTATTCAAAATATGAACGTACCAGAACCATTGGACATTTTAGGTTGTTTCTGTACATTCGTTTTTACGTATAGTATTGAAATGTATTTGTACATACCTTCTGATGCACATGTTGGGTCATAAGGTGTGCTTACCTGGTTTCTTCTGGGCTTTGCAATTCTGCCAACTTCATGTAGATCTAACCACTTCTCAGCCAACCTCCTTTCTGTGTTTGAACACTCCATCCCCTTCACTTTTTGTGGTCTCTACCACAGGTCAAATATGCATCAGTATTTAACTCACATATTTGAGTAGGCTTAGGAAAGCTCTGGTCTTTTTTAGTCGTTTGGCCTCTAGAACCCATGGACTTTGTCAGTATGGAGGGAGACTTGTCAATATTGTAACTAGAAAAGATGATACTGGTAAATTTGATGCCTTTAAGAAGTGACTGTGATAATGTCCAAATTAACAATAAATTTCTAATTTTTTTCCAATGAAACTAATAATCAGAAATCTCAATTTTTCCATTTTGTACAGCTGATAACAAAATAGTAGCAATTTTATGTCCAAACTACTTAGTAATAATTACTTACCTTTTTTCTTTTTCTTTTTTTTTTTTTTAAAGATTTTATTTTTCCTTTTTCTCCCCAAGCCCCCCAGTACATATTTGTATATTTTTAGTTGTGGTCCTTCTACTTGTGGCATGTGGGATGCCACCTCAGCATGGCTTGATGAGCAGTGCCATGTCCGCACCCAGGATCCAAACCCGCGAAACCCTGGGCCGCTGAAGCGGAGGGCACGAGCTTAACCACTTGGCCGGGGGGCCGGCCCCTACCTTTTTTCTTGATGAAAAATAGTAATCAGAAATCTCAGGTTTTCGACTTTACAAACAAAGGTTACTTGAAAGAATAATGCTGCTAAAGCAACAGGGTCTCAGTGAAAAATCACACGGAAAAATATACATGTGTGATGAGCTTTAGCCTTCTTTTCATTTTATGAAATTGAAAATGACTCACTGTATTCTGATGGAGCTTGCAGTAAGACCAAAGATAATGGTAATTTTAACTTGTATCTGAGGAACCATAATCTGGGGGAATGCTTTCTGAGCAAGACCACTAATTCTTGTCTCCTTTGTAGGAAGAGAGAAAATTTTCAAAGACTGTGCAAGGGAAGGTGCAGAGCAGTTATCTACACTCACTTCTGGAAATTGGGGAGCTGCTGAAAAAAAGACTTGAGACCACGAAGAAACTAAAAATTTAAGGAAGTGTGAACCACAGGCACTGATGACTCTCCAACAGAAAATGTTATCCTCTTCCCAGGCAAAAGCTACATCTGGTTGACCATCATTTTAATCCAGAACTTCCTCATAAAATGCATGAAGGACTTTGATTGTGAATTAATTTTTTAGGTATTAAATGTATACAACTGATTAAATTATTGTATATAAACCAGAAGCAGGACCCTCATCTGGGTTTGACCACTTTTTATACATGCTCATATGCATATGGCAGCCACAAGAGAACCCCACTTTTCTTCTTCCCTTCTATCACCAGACACATCTGGTGGTGGTAGTGGTGGTGGTGGTGGTGGTGGTGGTGGTGGGGTCCTATAAAAGCAGCAATAGAAATTAAGCATAAAGCATCAACCTCAGAGCAGCTGAATGGCCCTGCCGTTATAGCAGTGGGTCTTTTGGTCTGGTCCTTGAGCCTTAGGAAGCAGAAGGCAGAAGTAGAGGGGGACCATGACTGGAAGCAGGCCCTCTTGCAACAATAGCATTTTAGTTTTGAGGCTTCCTCAGCTGCTTGGCTCCCATAGAACCCAAGGCAGGTACCCAAAGGGCCTCAGATGAAGTTTGGCATAAGCACCTGCCACTGAAGGGCACCATTCAGACGACCACAAGCATTCATTTTTTGGCTTAATAGTCCAGATAGCCAAGATGTCTCCATCCTTGCTCCTGTGAGAGTTAAATCACGGGCTTCTGTTAACTTACAGTTGTTTGGAGGGGAAAGCAGTGCAGACCACTTATAAGCCTGCTGAGGACTAGCTTGCTTCTTTCATCCATTTGGGAAAGATGGGAATCACTGTTCTAAAGAAGAGAAGTGTATATAATTTATGCAGGCAAGTCTAATACCAATGTCATTGGTTTTGTGAGATATATATATATATATATATATATGTATATGCTTTTACATATATATGTATTTTCAAGCATATATATACAAATATATGCTTGAAAATAAAGATTTAATACTCTAGTGTTTTTTAAGTGGGGGGTTTGGGAAGGAGGGAAGGAATGTATATTATGGACTTAACCTAGGTTTCAAGTTTTAGGCTGGCAAAAGAAATGTTATCCATTCAGTTTGAGGTTCAGACTGTTTTCTTCAAACTTGAGAATTACACCAGGATGGTGTTTACATTGTTCACTTGGAGCTCCCTAAGACTATAGCTTCAGAGGTTGGTCTGATGGAAGATAAATATTGCTCTTGAAAATGTTATCCAGTTCATACAATTGCTTTGATAACTTTTTTTGTGTTTGAATCTGCTTCTGTTTTTGGTCTTTGTTACCCAAATACCGCTTAAGTTAGTAATTCTGTAAGAACAAAGAAATGAATTTGATAAGGAAATTCAAGCATCTGATGGAGGATTGGTCTTGAAGACCTTAAAAGTCTTTTGCAACTCACTTCTCCAGTGAAATGTGATACTTTTCTTTTAAAAGCAACCAAAAGAGAGCTTGGAAAATCTCTGTATGCAGAGCAGATACATTTTGTCCTCTCGTTTTGACTTTCTTAGACTCACAATTTAATAGAGTGATTAATAACTGTTTAAACTTCCAAGGAAATTTTTAAGAAAGTTACTACATTATCTGTTCAAAATAAGACGTTGGAAATCCTAGTCCATCAAGTAATTTCAAAAAGTTATTGCTGATGTAAATTGGTAGCTACAGCTGTCACACCCCATCCCAAAACGAAAAACTGCCTTGAACAAGATGAATTGAAAATTCTGATTGATTCCAAATCTAATTAATGACAACATCTCATAATTTCATAAAACTATGGCCAATTTAGATGGAACTGTGTGTGTATGGGGGTGGGAGTATGTGTGTATGGCATGTGTTCTTGAAATGATGTTTCCTTGATATCCAAAAATACTGTACATAAAAATAGAAATGCTCTTTGAAACAAGTCTATCAACTGACCATGATCAATATAGCGTATGTGCTCAGTGGGCTGGCCTTGGTCCTCAGGGACAGTGTGTGACTCCAGTGGTCTGCCTAACTAGTCTCTTGCCTAGGTGCATCTGGGACCTCTGCTGGTTTTAGTGACAAATAATGTTCTGTTGAGGTTATGCTTCCTTTACTACTTGCTGATTTTCCTACTAAATGTAGCATTTCAGTTAGATCCAACCTCTTACATTTTGAGATAATTGTAAAAAGAATGAAATTATGCAGAAATGGCCAATATCTTTTATTGATCTATTCTTTTGGAAACTGTCATGCACTATAAATTGTGTACAGTTAAAAAATATATATATATATATATTCTTACATGAGTAAAAACCACCCTCTCCAGCAATTGTATGTCATTGGTATTTGAAGAGAATTCCCAAATAACGCATTGCTGCTGCTGCTGTTTTTGGTTTGTGTGGGGTTTTGTTTTGTTTTGTTTGTTTTTGTGTGGTAAATTGATATTTAAGAGAAAAAAAAGGAAAGGAGAAAAAATACTACTGTTTACAGACTGAAAAATTACTGCTTTTTATACTACTGAGATCTTAAGTTAAGACTCTCCAAAGCAAACATTTGGTTTAAATCATTTATCTGATGTGGATAAAAGATAGAGAAATTTTTAGTGTTCTCCACATAATGGAAAATGTACAAATGCCTAGCTGTGTTGCCCATCAATTTTGTATATTTTCATAATTTTAATTGTTCAAAATTGCATTATATTTTGCAATCACTATGTTCAATCTGGATTTGTCTTTCATTTTAACTTTTAATATAAAAAGGGGTTTCAATGTATCTATGGCCTTGTTATTGAAACTCTCCCTACTTATTTGATGTGATTAATACGGGAAGTAGATATTCTTCCTTCTTCGGAACTAAGTGAAGCATATAGCGAATCTGCTTTAACCTGGAGGGTTAATTTATAGCAACACTTTTAAGTTGGCACTTCTGCCTGGTTCATATTTCTTTGGATTCCTAGAAGCCACAACTTTCAAATGATATAATGCATGTCAATTTTGTATTCAGCATTATACTCCCCAGCAAAATTGTAATACTTTTGAATTTAAAATTTTTATTCCAAGGGCCCTAGTCATTTTGTTTGAAAGTAGTACCTTGCATGCTTGCATTCATTAATTCAACATATATTTATTGAGAACTATTTACTATGTGCCAGACTCCGCTTTAGGCTCTGCTGATATAATGGTAAGTGAAACCCAATATCCTAGTTAATGGCAGAGGTGGAGGAAGAGACAATAAAAATAAATACTATTTTGTAATTAAGTCCTGTTTAATCAAATAAAACAGGATATGTTGATAAACTGGGGCATGAGAGGACCTCTGGAGTGGTGCCACCTGACCTGAATGAAGAGTCAGGTATGGAAAGGGGAAGACAAGAGCAAAGCCCCCAAGGCAGGAAACTGCTGAGCACATTCCAATGACAGAAAAAAAAAGGCTCAAGTTGCTGGGACTCAATGAAAGAAGTGGAATGAAGGTAGGGATTGAGAAAGTAGAGGGGATCAGGGCAATCAGGAGTCTGTAGCCAGGGGAAGGAATGAGATTTCTAAATTTAGTAGGAAGTTACTGGAGGATTTCAGACAGTCTGATGAGATGATTTATCCCAAGAGGACATGAACTCACAGGCTGAGATCAAGTTTATTCAGACAGACTGACAACACACTGGGAAGGAGAGAGAGCTGTTTGTTTTCCCTCTCCTAGTTTCCTTTTCTGTCTTGTGATATTAAATGCCCTTACCTGAGCCCTGAAAAGGCTTTTTGCCTGCTTCTTAGGTTATGAGTTAAGTCCGTCTCCTTTTTTCCTTTATCAAAAAGTGGGTACTTGGATATACCTCGCTGCCATTTTTAACTTTGCCCAAAAGCTGGGCTCAGGTTTACACTTTTTTCTGTTTCCCGTTTTTTAGATGCTGTCACTGCCTTGATGCAGACATGTATATCATAATAACAAGCAGAAGGTAAGCAACCATGAGCCAAATGCTTATAGAAATTATTTGTGGGGTACCTACAACAGTTTATGCTTGAGGAGCACAAGGTTTTTTGCAGCCTCCAGCTTCTGTGTGTCGCAGCTAGTGCTTTACATATGAGAAAAGTAGTTATTGCAGATAACGCTACTACCTAAGGCCACCAAGTGGGGTAAGGGTTGGATAAGATTCACTCAAGCATTGATGAAATGAGCTAAAATTCAGAACCCTCCCACGCCGTCTTACTTTTTTTTTTTTTGGTGAGGAAGACTGGCCCTGAGCTAACATTTGTTGCCAATCTTTTTTTGCCTGAGGAAGATTGTCCCTTAGCTAACGTGACAATCTTCCTCTATTTTATGTGGGATGCTGCCACAGCATGACTTGATGATTGGTGTGTAGGTCTGTGCCTGGGATCCAAACCTGGGAACCCAGGCTGCTGAAGTGGAGTGCACGGACTTCACTGCACCAACAGTCTGGTCCCTCACATTCTTAATCTTGACGGCCACATTCAAATCCCTAGATTCTGTCTTGGTTCTCTGTTGAATAATCTCTCCTGCTGCAATTCTAATGCCAGCATTTCGTTTTGTGGCACCAATTACCAAGGACTATTTCTAAACTAAAATTATTCTTTACACTATTTGAGATAACTTGCAAGTTCCTTAGAACAGGATTCATGTTGCATCCAGGTTTGCTTCAGGTTATCTGGAAATTCCCTTAAAAATGTATATAATTATTTTGATTCTGAGAAGCCAGTCCACAGCCTTCACTAGCAGTCTGATTAGCAGCATTTGAGCCACAATATTAATTAGATGCTAAGAAGTAGAAGGAAGGAGTCCATTTGACTTAAGTATCAGGGAAGACTGAATTTTACGTGGCATATGCAGATCACTTCAGACTCCAAACTAGACACAGACTCACAACACTAAAATGAAAACTATTTGGAACAAAGAGCCTCTGATGTATGATAACTCTAGTCCTGCCCAACAGCCCATGTTTCTTCAACTCAAGACCCTATAAATAATGATACCCAGCGTGGACCCATCCAATGAAGTACCCATGGATGTGGTGCCACCTTTCTTTCATTCCTCACAATTGAGAATCAAGATAAAACCACATTCAGGGACTGCGGATGAATTTAGTTCTAGAGTTCTTTCCTTACCTGCCATTTGTTACTCTAATTTCCATAAGACAGTGAATACTTAGTTCTTTGGAAGTGACCCTATGTTAGATGAGGAAAAACTAGAACAGCTAAAATAAGTTTACCAGTGAGAGGCATCCAAAAAGATCTTCCAAACTTTTCAATTAGAATTGAAATAAGTAGGGGAAATACTGAAATTGCTGAGCTAAATATATAATCGTTATATTCTTTTGTCAAATGTTGAGAGTACCTATACTACAGGTAGGCATTTAGGTTTGAACATCTTTTACCTAGTTGATTTGAATTGTTAGTCTAAGCTACCAAACTTGTTTTAGTTCCCATTTACACATGGATTTCACTGCATTTTTTTGTTTCCAGTGACTTTAAATACCAGGCTGGCTGAAATGGAGGAACATAACCAATTAAGGTTTTGTTTGCCAACTCTGTTCAACTCAAATTTCTTTGTGTGGGTGTAATTAGACATATTTCAGGAGCTGCAGTGCAGTTTGATATTTTCCAATAGTTAAATATGACAGTGGGGATGCTGTCATGAAGCTTACCATTGCAGATAACTGCTCATCACTCCTGAGAACAGGTTTGAAAGTCAGCAAAATGCTCTCCCACTCTGCTTTTTAAAAGTTGGTACTTACTGAGTAACAGACAGTGACATCGTAACTCAGATGGAAAACAATCCCTTTTTTTTTTCAAACTTTCAAATTGGACTGAACTGTATCATTTAGCTGTCTAAATCTAACTCTAAAAAACCTCACCAGATTATATCAGTGAAACTAAGAACTTGTTATATGTATCTCAGGGAGTATGGAAAATAATTACACCAAGTTTCGTTAATGTTGCCATTCAATTTTTTTTTCCAAAGATTGAGCCTGCGCTAACATCTGTTCCCAATCTTTTTTTCCTCCTCCTTCTCCCCATAGCCCCCCAGTACATAGTTGTATATTTTAGTTGTAGGTCCTTCTAGTTCTTCGATGTGGGATGCTGCCTCAGCATGGCTTTATGAGCAGTGCTAGGTCTGTGCCCAGGATCTGAACCGGCAAAACCCTAGGCTGCCAAAGCAGTGTGTGCAAACTTAACCACTCAGCCACAGGGCTCACCCCACCATTCATTTTTTTTTTTTTTTTTTGAGGAAGATTAGCCCTGAGCTAACATCTGCTGCCAATCCTCCTCTTTTTGCTGAGGAAGACTGGCCATGAGCTAACATCCGTGCCCATCTTACTCTACTTTATAGGTGGGATGCCTACCACAGCATGGCTTGCCAAGCGGTGCCACGTCCGCACCTGGGATCTGAACTAGCGAACCCTGGGCTGCCAAAGTGGAACATGTGCACTTAACTGCTGTGTCACCGGGCTGGCCCCCACCATTCACTTTTAAGGACCAGAAAATGGGCAATGCATTTTATCACCCACAATCGGTCCACTTCAGTCTGAACACTAGTGGAAAGTAATAAAGGTAGGCCTTAAGCTGGGACCAGTTTCCACAATGTTACCAGGACAGTCTGTTACCCTGGTAGAGTGAAGTCCATACCAGTTTCGATTAAAAAATAAATTTAGGGGCCAGCCCCATGGCCGAGTGGTTAAGTTTACGCATTCTGCTTTGGTGGCCCAGGGTTTTGCCGGTTCGAATCCTGGGCGTGGACATGGCACCGCTTGTCAAGCCATGCTGAGGCGGCATCCCACATGCCACAACTGGACCCACAGCTAAAAATACACAACTACGTACTAGGCGGCTTTGGGAGAAAAAGGAAAAATAAAACATTTTTTAAAAATTAAAAAAAAAAAAATTCAAAGAAATCAGGTCATAGGCCAAAGTATAATTTGTAAAAGAAAACTGAATGGTTAAGTGGTTCAGGTCCACTTAAGCAAAACACACAAACTTTAATTGGATCAGAATTACACCTGTCAAGGACCTAGGCGGTACACTCTTCTTTATAGCACCAATTCCTTCGAGGGGGAATTTCACAAGTCATCTGATTAAGTGTTCCCGCTATACCCTGGCTGGCTATAAATATCCCAAGCATGGTCACATCAGCATCAACATCCGCGCATGCTCAGACTTCTGGTTTAGTGCCACTTTTCCCACCACTCCTTTATATCCCAGGAGGGTCTCACAGCCAGCAGGTAACTCTCCCCTCCCCACCCTGCCAAACCCTGGAGTGCCTTTTTACAGCTCCTCCTTCTCAGCCTCCTTCTTCTGGAAGGCAGTCAAGATGTTTAAGCTCTTCTGGAGCTCTTCCTTCTTCCCGTCGCTCATCTTGTTCTTCTCAATCAGCTTGGTGATCCGGGTCATCTCTGATGCTGGGAAATCTTCACCTTGGTCTAAGACCTTCCCCATGATCTTCAGGTATTGCTCAGCCCACTTCTTCTCAGTCTCCTTCACACTTGCGAGGTTGTCCTGCCCCCGCTTCAAGAGGGCCTGGCGGGCCTCCATGCCAGAGGCCCTGATGAACTCCCCAGCAAGGGCATCATATGCAGGCAGGCAACCAGGCATACCTAGGTAGACCCCTTGCCCCTTTAGCCAGCGCTGGATGGCTCCAACCTTAATCACACCGTTATACAGGATTGGGTTCTCAAAGTCCCCATCCCGGAAGAGGTAGAAGACTGGGTAGTTCTCTTTGTCCAGCTTGTATTTCTCACTCAGCTCCATGTTCAGCTTGTCACCATAATCTGTGAACAGAAATGAGATAGGAGCAAATCCATGAGGAATGCAGGGCAGGAGATGGTTAGAAGGCCTAACTGGGCAGAGAGGGAGATGAACCTTCTTGGCTGTGTTTGAACTTCTCTGCTACTTCCTAGCCATATGGCATTAGTCGAGTCATTTAACCTCTCTGCACATCATTTTCCTCATCTGAAAAGTGGTAATTCTTCTGAGTATTTATTATATGCCCACTACATGCCAGGTCCTGTTCTAACTTCTGGGGATGTAGGTGTGATTAAGAGTATCAAGCTCTCTGACCTCAAGGAGCTCATGTTCTTCGAAGGATGAGAAGAGAGAAAATAAACAAATGAACATAAGTGATCAGTGCCATGACGAAAATAAAACAGGGTGATGTGACCGAGTGACTGGGTAAGGCGGCCCACTTCAGGTGGTCATGGAAGGCCTCTCTGTGGAGATGACATGAATTGAGGAACCTGAATATCAAGGAGCCAGACGTGTGAAGATCTGGGAAGAGTGTCTCAGGTAGACAGGACTGTAAGTACAAAAGCTCTGAGGCAGGAATGAGCTGGGTGTAGTTAAGGATTACAAAGGCCAATCTGGCTGGCACTTAGTGAGCAAGGGGACTGTGTGGTAGGTAAGGAACATAGCCCCTACCACGCGAGGGCTGCTGGGAGGACCCAATGAGGGGATACATGCACTTAACCTGGCAGAATTAAGTGCTTAATATGTGGTAGCTCTTAGCACTGGCTATGTCCTTCCTAAGAGGCAGTAGCCATCCCAAGAGCTGATGCCGTGACAACTGGTTTTTAACACCTTGCCAAGAAGAAATGGCCAAGACCATCTGTTACTGGGCAGTAGTAGAGGAAGCATGGAGTTCCAATCCTACCCCTGCCACTTTAAACTCTACGATCTTCATCAAGTTACTCAGCCTCCATTTCTTCACGTGAAAGATGCGGGTCATAGTACTTCCTTCAAAGAGTCGTCACAAGGATGCAATATATACAAAACACTTAGCACAGTGGCCTGGCACACAGTAGATATCTGATAAATGTTGGTTATTATTATTGTTCTAAAAGGCCCAACGGAGTGGACTCACACTTGAGTCAGAACTGACCAACCAACCAATTGTCTTTAAAGGAGGTGGCACCCTGGAGGATGCTTTAGCTAGGGAGCCCAGAATTAGAACTCTACAATTTCAGGGCCCTGGAGAAGTGTGACAGCTATCTCCACCCAGGACCAGACTCTGGAGCTTACTGGGGAACTGAGCCATCCCAGCTGGGAGGAAGCTGAGAGAGGGAAGAACCACTGCACTTAGGAATAAATACTTAGGTGGAGTTCTGGAGATGAGCCACTTCCTACCCCATAGCCTGAGACAAGTCACTGAAGCTCCCTGAGGTTCTCAAGTTTTCCTCAAGTATAAAACGGAGATAATGTGTCTCGCTTCTCAGGCGGGGTTCAAGTGAAGATTAAAAATGCAATGTCTGTGCACATCTTTACAGACTGTAAACCACTAAATGTTGGCAACTACTAGTATTAAAGTTGTCACTGTGGTTGAGAACTACCCTTGGTTTAGTGGCAGCTCTGCTGGATTTGAGCTAAAGCCAAAACCCAATAGTTTTGGTACACAAGAGCTGACACGAAGATGGAAAACCTGACTATGCTGTCCCCTAGGAGGAATGGCACCCCCTCTCACCACAGTCTCCTGCAAGGAGAGCTCCAAGTTCTCACAGTAAGTTTAGTGTCAGTGTGGGGGGGGGGGGGGCGGTGAGGGATGGATTCCCTCCCCTCAGGTACCTGCAAGGCCGAGCTGAGGTTCTGTGGTCATGAATCTGCTCAGGCTAAGCTTGCCATGAGCACCATCCTTGAGAAGCATGACCCCGTTTACACTCCCTGTGTGTGGCTCAGACAGAAAGGCACTGCGTATTCCCCCTGCTAGTAGGGAAATAATTCCTAGCTTCCTCCCTCTCTGCCCTCCCCAGTCATCCTGGACTTGTCCATACCTGAGATCCCCACCTCTGCCACCAAGAGATCATCGCTGGAGGCCGAGTTTTCAGCCAGACGCTTGAACTCATCCTGCTTCTCACCGTAGGGGTACTGGGTGTCGAACTTCACCAAGACGAACTTGCTTTTGGGAATAACCTGAGGGTGTATAAGGCTGAGCAAGTTGGGGGTTCCAGAGACTTTTGGGACTAATTCCCTTTCCCAAGGGACCCCTGTTTAGGAAACAGAATAGAAACCAAGCCCACAAGGGGGACAAGCTCTCCCATACTAATATTCATTCATTCATTCATTCACCCGCCCACTGATTCATTTAACAATTTAGTGGTACCTGCTACACACTGGGTACCCCACAATTAGGTACTTGTTCACACTAATCAAAGACATATACAATCCTGTCTACAATAAACAAAGATCTAGATGTACTCAGGCCTCCTCCAGTGGCCCTTTGGGTAAGGCTAAGGAGATCCTTAGCACACACTATCTTGGCCCCTGTCATGCCCATCATCCCAAGGGGCCTTTCTCAGTAAACATCAAACCAGAAATCTGACAAAAATCAACCAACCAATTGTCTTTAAAAGAGCTGGCACCCTGGAGGATGCTTTAGCTAGGGAGCCCAGAATTAGAACTCCACAATTTCAGGGCTCATGGGAAGCTGCTGAGAGACCAGAATTGGGACCATATCCCCTCCCTAGACCACAATTCTCTTTGGCTAGATCGCTAGGTCCTAAACTGTCATGGCCAAGACAATTGTGGTAAAGTTATCATCACATAAAATTCGCCATTTTAAAGTACAGAATTTAGTGGGATTTAGTACATTAACAATGTTGTGCAACCATCACTAATATCTGGTTCCAGAACATTTCCATCTCCTGAAAAGGAACCAGGTCCCCATTAAACAGTCATTCCCCAGGCCTCCTAGCCCCTGGCAACCACTAATCTGCTTTCTGTCTCTATGGATTTGTCTACTCTGATAGAATCATACAATACCTGGCCTTTTGTGACCGGCTTCTTTCACTTAGCATAATGTTTTCAAGCTTTACCCACGTGGCATGTATCAGAATTTCATTCCTCTTTATGGCCAAATAAATATTCCATTGTATGGATATACCACAGTTTGTTTATCCATTTATCAGATGATGGACATTTCGATTGTTTCCATCTTTTGGCTATTTACAAATAGTGCTATTACGAATATTTGTGTCTAAGTTTTTGTTTGAACACCTATTTTCATTTCTTTTGGGTATATATCCAGGGGTAGAACTATGGGGTCACAGGATAATTCTATGTTTAACTTACTGAGGCATCCCAAGGACTTTCTTTTGATAGTTTCTTCCAATGCACAGATAATATCTAACAAAATGCCTTTGTCAATAATTCTGCCTTCTCCTCCTACAGCTTTTTGATTTCCTAATCAAAGTGATCACTGACTCAGTTTTTCATCATAGGCAATCACTGTCATAATTAAGTCAAGCTGACATCATTTCAGTTTTTGTTAGTCTCTGTTCCTTATTGTGTGTTGATGTCCCTTTGGTTTTAGGGTTTTTTTTAAAATTTTATTTTTTTCCTTTTTCTCCCGAAAGTTCCCCAGTACATAGTTGTATATTCTTCATTGTGGGTCCTTCTAGTTGTGGCATGTGGGACGCTGCCTCAGCGTGGTTTGATGAGCAGTGCCATGTCCGTGCCCAGGATCTGAACCAACAAAACACTGGGCTGCCTGCAGCGGAGTGCGCAAACCTAACCACTTGGCCACGGGGCCAGCCCCTGGTTTTAGGTTTTAAAAATATTTAACATTGCCTAGGGACACAAGGGAAGGGGGAGAAGTTACCAGAAGAGGTAATCTTTAAGTGGTCACTGACCCCAAAAGTCTGAGCTCTGAGGGCCTAAAAGCAGGAAAGACTTAAAATATAAATCAGATCACATCCCTCTGGCCCAAGTGGCCTTATTTCAGTTCAAAACACCAAATTTATTCCCACATAGGGCCTTTTCATTTGCTGTCTCTGCTGGCTGAATGCCCTTTCCCTGTTTTTTCCAGTTGTCTATCATTCAAAGCTCAGTGCAAATGGCTCTTCCTAATGGAGAGGCATCCTCTACTCATATCATTTAATACTGCTTCGCTTCCATCATACTCTATCATGCGACCCTCCTCTGCCTTCTTCACAGCAATAATCACTCTCTGAAATCCTTCTTTGCTTGTTTGTTATCTGTCCTCTCCACTAGAATATACATTTATGAGAATCAAGGACCTTGTCAGACCTGTGTTCTGTTGTATCTCTAGTGCCCAACAGTGCCTGGCATGTGGCAGATGCTCCAAAATATTTGATAAATAAACAAAACTAGGACAGGCTTTTGTAGCCAGTGCTACATGTCCGGGGGGAAAATTTTTTTAAAAGCACAACAAATGATTCCTACCTTCAAGGGGCCTACATTTGTATTATGGAACAATATTAATAATCATACAGTGGTCTAATGAAATAGAATGGAGAGGCCTCCATCTTTTACTTTCACCATTCATAGCTACTGGCAGAATGGTTTTAAATGCAGACATTTGCACAGTGAATTTTTTCTTGTTCTTTTACTCAGTCTGCACCTCTTAATTGCTTTAGAAATCTGTCTCCTTTCCTCATGCAGGAAATAGCTCCACCATAACCTATATTTAGGCAACTTGCTTCTTCAACGTACAGATGAATTCACTATTCATGCACTGAATAAAAAGGTACTGAGGGTCTATCATGTGCCAGACACCATTCTAAGTGAACACAGCAGCAAAGAAAACAGACAGGGTCTCTTATTTCTAGTGATAGTGAAGGGCAAGAAAAAAAAAAAGACATGGGACGTCACTGAAAGGCAAAGCATGGAACAAGACTGCTGGACTTAACATGAGAAAGCTCCCCTTTTGATCAATGGTGATGGAAGAGAGTGAGATTTAGAAAGGGACTGAAGAAAACACTTGCTCGTTCATTCAACAAATTACTATTGACATCTTCTATGTGACAGGTAACGTGCAAGGTTGTGTAGATGCAAGGTAGTTGATTCACAAGCATATAATATTCTAGTGTGGGAGATGATAAAACAGACCAAAAAAACCAGTGATGAATGCTCTACAGAGCAAACAGGTAATGTCACTAGTACTTTACCAAGGGAAGGGGAACAAAGAAAGACTGAGAAGGTAACATTTAACCAAAGCCTGAATGATGAGAAGCAACCAGCCTTTCAAAGACTGGGCAAAGAATGTTCTAGTCACAAGGAACTTCCAGTGCAAAGGGTCTAAGGCAGTAATGAACTAGGACTATTCAAAGGACAGAAGGCATGTGTGGCTGGAGCAGAGGGGGCAGAAAGAATGATTAGGAGATGACAGGAGAGGGAAGACAAGGGTCATCATGTAGGACTTAGGCTACTGTCTGGAGAATGGATTGAGAGGCTCAAGAGTGAAAGCTGGGAGACCAGTGAGGAGAGGCCATTGTAATGATAGCCTAGACCAGGGTGGTAGCAGTAAAGATGGAGGGGCACCAACCGATTAGGAAATACTGTTGACCTTACAGTGCAGTTTCCCTCTAAGTCACACCTGATCTGTGATGTTATTGCATTCCCATGCTTTGGGGCGTAGGGGTGTCACTGTCCCAATAAAGGCCCCCAAAGCATAAGGTGCTGTGGGGTATAGCTTACAACCACCCAGCCACACCTATACTTTTAAATTCTTGAAATTTTGCTTTGAATAAGCCACGGATGCCAAGTCCACGACAAAGAAGCTTTTTGAGAATAGGAAGGGTTCAATCACTTGAGATAGGTTTAGAGCTCCCCTTCTTGGTTTCACTTCCCAGCAATGGGTGCAAACTAAGAAAATAAAATGACTGGGCCTCTCTCAACACTTGCCCATCTCGTAGTTAAAAGCTGCCAGTGGGTGAAGACACGTGCATGAGGAGGGGGCAGGGACTGCATTCAGCCTTCAACATTTCCAACGTCCATTTACCCAGGCCAGGACCCCAAATTCTGTAAATGGGTAGGTTGGAGGGGGGTATTAGTGGAAAATCCTTCCATGTCTTGACCCGATTTTATTGATTTTGTCCCCAGGCCCAAGATATTCCTTACAGGGTGGTTGAACTGAAGCTTATTCTTAACGCTTGCACTTTACAAGGAGACGCAGGATAGCTGGACACTGTTTGCATATTGCAAAGCAGGCTGCAATCCACATCAAAGGGAGAGGGGCAGAGACATGCATACTAACACGTCGGGTTCCCGCCCCCCCACAGCCGGGAGGCGGGTGACGTCCGCCTCGCACCGCCCTCTGGGTCTCCCACTTGGGACTCCAGGATTGGATCTCGCCCGGCACCACCCTCTCCCCGTGGGTGAGGGGAAGGGGCACCCAGTCCGCTCGGCTCCATCTCTGCAGCTCTTTTGCAAAAGAGGAAGCAAGTACAAATACCGCAAAGGCAAGGGTGCGCCGGACCCTGGATCGTGTATGCCCCGTGGTCATGATACGGCCCCGGCCCAGCCCTATATGATGGTGGGAAGCCCCGGGATCGTCGCTACGGACCACCACCCGCAAGCCCTCAGGCCCCTGCGTCCCCCACGGGTGCGCGCTCTCCCGGGTGCTCGGGCTGCACCTGCGCGCGATGTGCCCCCTCCCCCGTTACCTTGTAGAAAGTGACTGTATCCAGAGGAAGGGCGCCCTTGGTGTGCAGGCCGCTGCCGCCATGGGGAGCGGAGAGGAGCAGCAGGAACAGGAGAAGGGGAAACAGTGGAGAGAGTGAAGCGGCGTAGGACATGGCGGCAGCCATACCGTCGGACTCCGGCAGCAGAAGCCGGGAAGGCTGGCGCGGAGAAGGCGCGGAGTCGGGAGTCACGTGACTAGGAGGGCCGGCTCGGGTGCGCGCACGTGTACAACCCAGGAGGCTCCCATCCACCTAGGGGGAGGCGGAGGGGCCACGTGAGGGGCGGGGAAATGAGGCTGCCGCGCGCGCGCACTCGGCGAAGCTGGCGCAGGCCTCGGGTGAGGGGGCGGGGCCTCGGGCAGGGCGGGAAAAGAGTGAGACCGGGAGACTGCTGCGCATGCGCACTCAGCGAGACCTGCAGCGCGCCAACACTTTTCCTGTCCTCCGCGTGAGGAGAGGCGCGAAGCGCGTGCTTGGCGTCTGTGTAGCTCTTCATTCGCTGTCTTTCCTCCTCTGGGAAGATGACGAGGCCAGCCATCCTATCTTCCTGCTTTGGGTCCGCCAGGCAGCCAGTTGGGACCCGCTACCACCTTCGGTTAGTCGTCAGTCAGCCTGTGTTACTCCCGTCGCTCGGTTGGCCCAGCATTACCCTGTCGGTCGTCCTGTGCTCCGTGCCCTGGCCAGGCCCCGGGCTGGTCAGCTAGACTCGGCTCTGGGACACTCTAGGTCAGGGCCGCGCGTGCGCTCTGTGCGGTGGGGCAGTCGGCCTGCTGTGTGGTGAACGCCCGCCCCGCTCCTGTGAGGCGCGGCCTCGCTGAAGGCTGAGTGCCCGCCCCGTGCTCCCCGGGCTGCGGGAAGAATAGAAGAAATGCTAGCAGTTGCGGTCAGCAGATGTTTGTCCAGGGCGTGGTTGCCTCCGGGTCCGCGTTTTGCTCGCGGGAAGACAGACTAGGTAGAGATGAGCGAGACAGCGTTTAGTGCGGGAGGGACGCCCGGGGCTGCGGGAGGAGCAGCCGTAAGCGTGGTCATAGAGCCGTTATGGGGTCGTTGGCAGAGAATGAGACTGTGTCACAGTACCGTGAAAACACAAGTGGCGGTCCGGTCCCTCCCGCTCGGGAGTGTCAGGAAACCTGAGAGACAGGAGGCGGCTTTGGAGCTGCATCTTGAGAGAAGAGGAGGCATTTATAAGGCAAACACCAAAGGCTGTTTGTAGCAAGGGGGAAAGCATGATGAACCTGTGAAGGGAGGCTGGAGCATGCTGGAAAGGACCCCATCGAGCTGGAGCGTTTGGCGCCACCAGAGGGTTTAACCAGCAGAGTAATGTCAGACGTGCTGTCCCTCAGGAATGAGAGGATGGACTGGAAGGTTGAAGGCTGAAGGCAGGGAGGAGACCATTTAGGGTCTATTGGCATAGTCTAGGTGGGAGAGGTCAAGCTTCTGCAATAGTAATAGTAGGGAGGAGGAGGTAAGGATGGAATCGAGAAACCGCTGTAGGGTGGAATTCACGAGAGTTGATGAACCAGTGGGTGTGAGGGTAAGAGTAGGTTATATGATGCGTTATAAGGGCCTTGGCGCCCTACTACCCATTGTATGTGTCCAAGAAGTGTTTGTGTGTATGTATAAAATAGTCATCAAATAATAGGATCCAATCCTGGGCAGACAGTCTGGATAGAAATTCTGAGAGAAAGAGTCTGATGTGCGTGTGTGTGTTGGGGGAGGTTTAGAAAAAATTCTTTTGAGTTTGCCCTCATAAATTATTAAATAAAATGAGCTACGTAGACAAATGATAGAAGCCAGAGGAGGGGGAAATTGCTAGGAGCTTTGGTGGTTAAAGAACGCTTCATGTAGGAGGTGGAAATAGAGTTAAGCCTTGGAAGAAACAACGTTTTAGGTGGAGAACAAGTGAAAAAGGAGCGGAAGTGTGAATGAGCGTGATGCTTTGGGGAAGGACCAGCTTGGCTGGAGGGAGTTCTCAAAACAGTAGTTAGTAAGACAGTTTTAATAAGCCGAGATAGGGCAGAGTCTTGAAAATGAAACTAAGAATTTTTTGCTTTGTCCTGTAGTCAGGAAGGAGCCATTGAGTTTTTAGAACCCTTTATAAGACATTTAGACTTTTTAAATTATTCGCTTCTGAATTTATAAATACTTTGGGTACACCTAGTTAGTATTGCAGATCAGGAGGGACTTTCTCAGTCGTGCTTAGTTAAGAAGTAGGTTTTGGAAAAAGTGAAGGAAGTGGGTTGGTTGGAGAGGGAAGGGAAATATTGGTACTTTTGCTATGAATTGTAAAAGTACAGTAATTGTCTCAATACTTCCTTTAATAGTGCCCTGGGCCGGTCAGTTACTTCATGAGAAGTTTAGATTCTTGGCTTCAGGACCTTGACGACAATCTACACAAATAAGCCAGATATAATTCGCCATATGTAGGAAGTCATAAAATCCCGCAGTAGACGTTGATGTGGAAAATCAAAAGGCTCACTCTGGGTATTGTATGGAGGTAAGGAGGAGATGGTGAGGCATGTTACGTGAGTGTGCACATGGCTCAATGTAGCAGCTGGAATAAGGAGGAGGAAAAGTGGCGTGGTCCACTAAGGCACCTAGTATATAGACTCTCGCATCTTTTTTCTAACATCATCAAGCCGGTGAGCCCCCAGTCTTACTGACCTCTTTGCTATGCCTTGTTTACACAAGGCACGTTCCTGCCTCAGGGCCTTTGTACTGGCTTTCTCCCTCTAGAACACTTTTCTTCTAGATATTCATATGGTTAACTCCTTCACTTCCCTCAAGTCTTAGTTCAAATGTCAACTTCCTAAGATGTACCTTGACCATCCTTTAAAAAATTGATCCTAGATGGGATCATGTAATGGATAGAGCATTGGACTTCTGAAAAATTATTCTTCCCTGATACCTCCTTGCTTTCCATCTCCTTTCTCTCTGTTATTTTTCTCCATAGTGCTTTTCAGCATGTTAACATATGATATAATTTGCTTATTTTTCTTATTATCTGTTTCCCATGAGAGTTGGATTTGGTTTTTTGTGTGTTTTGTTCAGTATTATATCTCCAGCACCTAGAATGGTGTCTGGCCCATGGTGGGTGCTCAGTAAATACTTGTTCAGTGACTAGATGAGTCAAGTCAATGAGAGGAACTGTTCCATGGCTGTGTCTCAAAATTCCGTTGGCCCTTTCTACATTCCCTTCTTAGACCACATGTTGTTCTTCAGAGATATGCCATCCCTTAGAGCTAATTGTTTTTCCTTACAAGGTTTTGTTGTTAGTGCTAGTTCTTTTGACATAGATGTCTTGAACTCTTAAAGCAGATTTGATCTGTTAAAAATTGTTATGGGAGGGACCAGCTCAGTGGTATAGCGGTTAAGTTCACGCCCTCCACTTTGGTGGCCCAGGTTTGCCAGTTAGGATCCTGGGTATAGACCTACACACCATTCATCAAGCCATGCTGTGATGGCGTCTCACATAGAAGAACTAGAAGGGCTTACAACTAGGATATACAACTATGTACTGGGGCTTTGGAGAGAAAAAAAACTTGTTATAGGAGGAGGGTTTATTCCACAGTATGATTTTATCCAGACCCCACCCTCCTTTAATAATTCTTTCAATATTTAACAACTATTTACTGAACATCTTTCATGTACCGTACACTATTCTGGGGATAAGGGTTACACTGGTGAACAAAATAGATGTGCTCCCTGCAGTCCTTTTAGGGGAGACAAACATTAAATAGTTACACAAATAAATATATAATTACAAATTGTGATAATTTCTAAGAAAAGAAAAGTTGAGGGCCTTTGAAGAATATGATGGGGGATTAATTTGGGTTGGAGTTCATGGAAAAACCTCTGCAAAGAAGTATATTTAAGCTGAGATAAGACTTAAAGGATGAATGGGATTCAACTCTCAAGGAATTTACACTCATGTGATGAGACAGACAAATAATTATATAAATAAATATAAAATTGATTGCTATGTGTTAGGAAGCATTTTAGGAAAAGAAAGCAGCCTATGCAAAGGGTGAGAAAGAGCTTGAAATATTTGAGGAACTAAAAGAATTCCACTCTGGAATTTGTCCTTTAACAAAATCATCAGCACAGAAGGAGGCTAGATGTGCAGGGATGTAGGGATGTTTACTGCAGCATTGTTTTCAGAAACCAAAAAAAAGGGGGTAGAGAGAAAGAAAATTAATAAAAACAAAACCTGAAAACAACTTACATGTCCGTCGTAAGAGGAATTGTTAGATAAATGATCTTACGTGGAATGTTATACAGCTATCAAAATGGGTTAGAACTATTTCTGTTAAAGTGGAGAGATAGCCATGAAGTAATAGATGAGAAAATCAATGTGTCCAGAAATATATGATCCCATTTTTAAAAGCCTACCACCTTAACAACAACCCCCACATAGGTATGTATGTATTTAGATACGTTTTAATGAGTATAGAGAAAGATGTGGAGAAGTACGCCAGGCTTTTAGCATTGGTTACAGTCCAGGGGAGTGGAGAGAAAAAAAATAAGACTCCAATAAGACGAAAAAAATTATGGAATAATGTTGAGCAAAAAGAATATAGAATGCTAGCTGTAAAATTACTGCAAATATGTAAAAATTGAATATGCATGTAGACAAGGACTTAAAGTAACATCAATAAATAAAACATTATTTTGACTAGATGATGAGATTGCAGAAAATTTTTACTTTGGATTTCTGTTGTTTTAGTATTGTTTTTTCGCTAGAGTAATGTTATAAAACTTAGAGAGATTTTAACATCCAGGGATCAAATCATTTCAGCAGAGATGTTTTTCTTTCTTCTTTTGTCCTACTTTCAATTCATGTTATTTTGGCTTATTTTATGTACTCTTGTAAGCCACCTGAAATGTTATCTAGGTCAAAGGTGGATATAAGTGAGTAAATAAAAGTAACCTAACTTTTGCAAGTTTCTTCCCCTTTTAGTCTGTACTGCACACTGCCAGCATGTTATTACTCATGATGTTATCGTGTAAAATGGGGATAATAATACTTCACAGGATTGTGAGTGGATTAAATTAGTTAATACATAGAAAGCATTTAGAACAGTGCCTGGCGTATAGTGTGCACTCACCAAGGACTAGTTATTTTAGTTATTCTGTCATATCATTTCTTTTTCTTCTTTTTGAGCAAGATTAGCCCTGAGCTAACTATTGCCAGTCCTCCTCTTTTTGCTGAGGAAGCCTGGCCCTGAGCTAACGTCCGTGCCCATCTTCCTCTATTTTATATATGGGACGCCTACCACAGCATGGCGTGCCAAGCGGTGCCATGTGCACACCCAGGATCTGAACCGGCGAGCCCCGGGGCACTGAGAAGCGGAGCATGTGAACTTAACCGCTATGCCACCGGGCTGGCCCCTGTCATATCATTTCTTTGCTCAGAAATCTATAATGACACTTCTGCTGGATAAAATCCAAATGCAAGAGCCTCCACAATATAGTTGTAAATCAAAGAGTCTAAGTAAAAATGCCACTTATAGTATCATATGTAGCTACTTGAGCTTTTGAAATGTGGCTAATCTGAATTGAGGTGTGTTGTAAGTGTAAAATACACACTGAATTTCAAAGTACAAAATTAAGAATGTAAAATATCTCAATGATTTTTTATATTGGTTACATGTTGAAATGACAGAATTTTGGATATTTGGGTCAAAATATGTTATTAAAATTAATTTCACCTGTTTCTTTTTATTTTTTTAGTGGCCACTAGAAGCATTTAAATTACATATGTGGCTCACATTATATTTTTATGGGATAGCACCACTCTAGATTTTTTAAGTAAAATGTTGCTAGCTTTTCCATCCTAATCTCCATCCAGTTGGTTTTTTAGACCCAAGTACAGTATATTTAGATTTATTTCTGTTAACTTTCATCTTATTCACTAAAACTCATTATTCTAAAGTATTAAGATCTTATTAGATCTTAAATTTGTCATCTGTTCCTCACAACTTTGGTGCATTCATTCAAAAAATACTGAGTGCCTGTTCTAGGCATTGTTTTAGGCACTGGAGATGTTGGGGTGAATGAGACAGATCAGTTTTGTGTTCCAAAGGAAGTTACAGTCTACTAGAGAGAGACAGACAACATACAAACAAACAGGATATTTTGGAATTTAAAAAGTGTTAAATCTCTGAGGCAATGATGTTTGAGCTGATACTTAAAGGATGAGAAGGAGCCGGTCATGTGATTTCTGGGGGAAGAGCATTCCATAGAGAGGAAATTGCAAATGACCTGAATTTGAAAATACTTGACATATTGGATGAACACACAGTGGTGGGCAGACATTAAGATGGCCCCCAATGATCTCTGCCTCTTGGTATTCAGACTCTTGTGTAATCCTCTCCTCTTGAATGTTAGCAAGATCTGTGATAAATAGAATACAGGAAAGGTGATGGGATGTCACTTCAGTGATTTGGTTCCATAAGATTGTGACTTCCATCTTGCTAGGAGGACATCTTGCAGAAGTCCACATGGCAAAGAACTGAGTGTAGCCTTTGGCCAATGGTTGGTTAGGAACCGAAGCACTCAGACCAACAGCCCTCAAGGACCTGAATTAGATCAACAACTACATAAACTTGGAAACAGATCCTTCCCCATTTGAGCCTTCAGATGAGACCCAGCCCTGGTCGACATCTTGTCTATAGTCTTGTGAGAGACATTGAAGCAGAGGACCCAACTAAGCTATCCTTGGACTCCTGACCCACAGAAGTTGTGAGATTGTAAATGTGTGTTTGAAGCCACTGAATTTGTGGAAATTAACAAATTTCCACAAATAGATAAGTAACACACACGTTTGATAAATATACCCATTATATTTTCATTCGAGTCACTAATGAAAGTGTTTTAGAGAACAGTGCCAAGTCACAATACTGGTTCACTCCACTAGAAGTCATTCCTAAGTTGATATTGATCAATTAATTAGTACTCCCTTAGGTTTATTTGTGCAAGAAATGTCCTTGTGCTTCCTCTTGCTCTGTATTTCCTTATGTTTATATCATGCAATTTCTCACCAAATTCTTTGTCAAAATACCATATATACTATGTCTAGTAATTCTGCCCAAAAAGAGATTGGAGTTAGTCTGGCATGATTTTTTATAAATCCATGTTGACTTAGTGGTTACTCTTTTCTAATTGTTTAAAAACACATCTTTTGGATAGTTCATTTTAGCGTCTGATCTGAGATTGATACTAATATCTCTGACTTATGGTTTGCAGATTCTCCCATCCTTTCTCCTTATAAAAATAAAAAAATATTTTAGATATCACCAGTTTTCTACAATTTCTAGCAATTTTCCCATTTTTACATGAACTCTAAGATTTCATTCAATGGTTTATTGGGTTAACTTGCAAGTTTTATCAAAGCCTTGGAATGTAATTTGTTCCGGCCGGGAGTGGTGGATTCATTTAGAGCAGTCAGGTGCTCTCTTACAATCTTTATCTTCAGCTCCCTCTTACAGTGTTTATTTTACACTTTTTATTCTAAATATTATTCTTTTCAGTAGAAAAGACAGAAGCATGTTATCCATTAATCATTACACTGTGAATTTCAGCAATGGGATCTTTCCTTCCTTGCTTTTGTCCCAAACTTCATTTTTTAGGCAACAGCTTTATTGAGATGTAATTCACCTACCATACAATTCATCCTTTTAAAGTGTACAGTACAATGGTTTTCAATAGATTCACAGAGTTGTGCAACCATCACCACTATCTAATTTTAGAATATTTTTGTCACCCTAAAAAGAAACCCTGTGCTCATTAGCAGTCACTCCCCATTCCCTCCAAAACTACCTTCCTAGCCCTATACAACCACTAATCTACTGTCTCTATAAATGTTCCTATTTTGGACGTTTTATATGAATGGAATCATACAATATGTGGTCTTTTATGACTGGCTTCTTCCATTTAGCATAGTGTTTTCAAGTTCATCCATGTTATAGCATGTATCAGTACTTCTTTCTGTTTAATTGCTGAATAACATTCCATTGTATGATATATTTTATTTATCCATTCACCAGTTGATGATCCTTTGTATTATTTTTACTTTTTGTCTATTATGCATAACACTGTTATAAACATTTGTGTCCAAGTTTTTGTGTGGACAATGTTTTAATTTCTCTCAGATATGTACCTAGGAGTAGAACTGGGTTTATATCTAGGATCTGAGTCATATGGTATATGTTTAATGTTTTGAGAAACTACCAAAGTGGCTGCAATAGTTTGCATTCTCATCAGTAGTGTATGAGGGTTTCTATTTCTCCATATCTTCGTCAACACTTGCTATTGTCTATCTTTTTTATTATAACCATTCTAGAAGGTATGAAATGGCATCTCGTGATTTTAATTTGTATTTCTTTGGTGGTTTATGATATTGATCATCTTTTCACATGCTTATTATTCATTTGTAAATTTTGGGGGAGAAATCTGTATTTAAAACTTTTGCCCATTTTTAAATTGGGTTGTATTTTCATTAGTGAGTTGCAGGGGTTCTTTATGTATTCTATGTACAAGTCCCTTATCAGATATATGGTTTACAAGTATTTTCTCCCATTCTGTGGATTGTCTTTTTACTTTCTTGATGGTATCCTTTAAGCACCAAAGTTTTTAATTTGAAGAAGTTTTTAATTTTGAAGAAATTTCTTTTTTTTTATTGCTTATGCTTTTGTTGTCATATCTAAGAAACAATTGCTTAATAAAAGAGCTCTCTTGACAAGTCACATTAATTTGTAAAATTATCTTTCTCTATTCTCCCATTAACCAGTTTCTTGTTAGACTAGTGTAGGTGTTAAGAGTGAGAGCTATGAAGTCAGACTGAGTTTGGATGTTGGCATTACCACTCAATAACTTTGTAACCATAGAGAAATGACTTAACTGCTTCAAGTCTCAGTTTCTCTTCCTCTGTAAAATGGGAATAATACTGCTTCTTACCTCAAAGGTTGTGTTAAGGATTAAAATGCTTAGCATAGAGCCTTACACATAGAAAGCACTTGATAATTGATAGCTATTATTACTAGAAATCTTTTTTGAGTTTAGTATTATTTTTGCTTAAATAAAAATATTTTACTAGGTAGGTGTCTTTCTTGATTTTGTATGCACTGCAGTAACTTGCTCATGGTAGAAGTTTAATGAATATCTATTAACTTAAATTAATATATAATATATAGTGGCCCATTACATTAAGTGAGAGCTGGGATGTGTCTTAAGCTTGCTAAGGAGCTAAGTAAAAAGAGGAGAAGAGAAAACTAAAAATAAATATCACCCCTTTATCATTTGGGCTTGGGTTAACCCTTGTAAAAAAGAAAGATTGGAAGATGATGTTTCCGAAAAGGAACAGTGCTAAATATATAGAAGGCAGGGGACTAATTTAGAGAGAAAAATGGAAAAGTAAATCCCCAAATGTTGGTTGGTGGCGTAAGTCATTTTAGAAAAGATGCCAAAAGAGAAAAGTTCTCCTGTCAAGAGCAGCAGGCTGTTTTGGCATGGCTGTTCTCTGAACAATTTGAGATTTATTCTTGACTAAGACAAGGATCCTTTGTCCAAGAGCATTCTTTTATCACCTGGTGAGACTCTCATTAGTCCCTTCACCCTTCTTAGATAGGTATATGATTCGAGGTCTCAAAACACTCCCCAAGACCTTATGGTAGGGATTTTTGATCCAGAAATTTACTGGTATTTTTATTTATTTGTATATCTAATTTAGGCAAAATGATCGGAGCCTACCTCCATTTAACAATGTCCCATCTTCTACTTCACACTATATTCTTAACCTCATATGAATAAATGTCATATATATAAATTACTCAAGCCATGCAGATGATCTAATTAATGTTATCAATAAATATTTGTAGAATATGAAATTATGGTTAGATAAAAAATAAATGGTTACATAAATGAAATGTTCTTCCTTCTGCTTTCTCTTTCCCTCAGTCTTTGTCCAAATTTTACCAGTTCTTCCAAATACTGTTCAAATGGCAATCAGTGTATGTTATTTTTATGTGCAGATCATTTGGGATTTTGGTATTCAAGCCATTTTTCCTCCTATATTATAAGCTTCTGGAAGTCTAGGTCCGTGTCTTATTTGTCTTTGTATCTTCCATTACACAGTACTTTACACAAAAGTTGGTAAACAAAGGGATATTAAATGAATCATGTAATTTAATAATATATTTCTGGTGGGAATTTCTGGCACAGAATATTTAAGAAAATGTTAGTGTTACATAAATATGAGACATTAATACCCCTTCTCTTTGAAGCTTTCTCTCGGTGTTACTAAAAATTTATTGATTTGAGTGAATATACAATCTCTCTTTTCCGTCACAGGCTTCTGTCCCTAAACAGGAGCAAGTTTTTTTTTTTTTGTTTTTTTTTGAGGAAGATTAGCCCTGAGCTAACTACTGCCAGTCCTCCTCCCCTTGCCCAGGAAGCCCGGCCCCGAGCCAACATCCGTGCCCATCCTCCTCCACCCTATACATGGGACGCCCACCACAGCATGGTGTGCCAAAAAGTGCCATGTCCACACCCAGGATCCGAACCAGTGAACCCCAGGCCGCTGAGAAGCAGAACATGTGAACCCAACCGCTGCACCACCGGGCCGGCTCCGACAGGAGCAAGTTTTAAGCAGACCTCCCTTCTTCCTGATTTTTCTCTGCCTTTTTCCCTTTCCATTTCTCTCTTGTAGTTCTGTTTATCTTTTCACTGTGACTCGTTCTCTCTACTTTTTATTATTCGTGCCTCTTGCCCTTTCTTACAATTCCTAATGCTTTTTAGAACTTTGTTTCCTTGTCACCTGCTTTTTCTATTTTTGTTCTTTCTGCTTGGCTTTCTCCTGCACTTGTTGCCAGCTTCTCTCCTTGCCCTCAAGATACAGGGCGGGATTGGGTAGGAAGGAGCCCAGCTGGGCTAGGGGTGGAGCCACCTGTTCACTGCTTCAGAATTCCAAACCAGACCTGGAAGGATCGGGCTACTTAAGCATAGCAGGGGCTGAAGTCCCTATGGCCTTCCTGCTGGAGGCTAGCATTCTGGAGGACAGTTGGGACTCGGTGAGATTAGAACCTGTCTTTCTCTTTTTTTTTCTCCCCTTTTCTTCCTCCCTGTTCTTTATTTTTCACTCACCACACACAGTCTCTCTCTCCATACTATTAACTTTTCTTCTTCCTGTTTCTCCAGTGCTTACTATTTTATTTTTTCTCTGTCAACTCTGTTTAGTATTTGCCTGTCGTGTTACCCCTTCTTTCCACACATCTGTCTGTTCTCTCTCGGCACTTAACTTTTCCTACCTCTTCTCCATTTTATTCTTCTCTTTATTAATTTTCTCATCCAACGCTCTTTTTTTATTCAGTTGTTTTCTATCCACCTCTCTATTCTTTTTACCTTACTATTTCCCAGAGATGTAGCAGTAATGGCAGAAAAAATGAGCCACCCTGCCTTTCTAGGTGCCTATTCAGCCTTTCTGCTCATTCTCAGACTTGTAGTGTATTTTGATTAGGCACTGAAGACGAGTTTGTTCTCTGCACAGATAGTTAATAAGCAGTGAAATTGGATTAAGGTTGAATAGTAAATGTAAAAGCCTTAATTTTATTCTCACTTGTTTTATTTAGGTCTTTTCTGCAATACAGTGGATACAATTTGTTATGGCTACTCTGAGGTAAGTTTATTTAATCTTATGTAATATGACTGTTTAAATCAGTATAAGCAAAGCTGGAGAATTCTGAAGTTTTCTACATTTTTTTTTCCCTGGAGATTTGCTTTTATTCTATAGTTATGGGGAATGCTATTCTTTACCATGTTGATATTTTCTGATTAATGAAATGTAACAACAATAACAACAAAAAACAGATTGAGGGGTGACATCTGAAAATCAAAGGACAACTTTATTAACAGGATTGATTTGCAAAATCAGTAACAAAGTGCTCAGTTTGGCAACACATATATTAAAAGTTGGAATGATACAGAGAAGATTAGCATGGCCCCTGCAGAAGAATGACACACAAATTCATGAAACATTCCATATTTTTAAAAAATATGTGCAATTTATTTTACATCAATTATATGTCAATAAAGCTGAGAAAAAATCAAAAGCAAAGATGAAGAAGCCCCAATTGTCCTGTTTTAATGATCATTTTTTATCTCTGTCAGTGTTATAGGTTCAAGTTCACTTATTGCCTATATTGTCTTCCAGAATATACAGAAATCTCCAGAGGTGAGCAATCTCTTTTTGTGTTGGATTTGAACTTTTAATGACTTAGTCTTTGAAAGAAATGAGAGGTGTCACCTATAAATGATAGAAAAATCCTATGAATTACTTGTGAATTTGTCATTATGATACATTGAGATATTTTAGAGACTGTCAATAGGTCTCCCTTTTCTTTTAGGTAATTATTTTAACTAACTTTGAACACTGAGAGATTGACTACTAGTGTGATTTTTTTTGATATGCATTAATTATTCAAGTTAAGGAAACAGAGTGGTTGTTTGAAGCCTGTATTCAATGTAAGCATGATAGAGCCCTGCCTAGAGGTGAGTTTTTTGATGTTGAGATCTTGGTTAAATTGCTAGTGGAGTTAGGAAATAGTTCAAAGACTTTGATACACAAAAGATATTTGTTTTGCTGTTCTGGCCTTCTAGGCAATTATAATTTAACAGTGAAAATAGCAAAAATAAACATCCTACATCCTATGTAAAACTGCTCATACCAAAAAGATCAAGTCAAAAACTTTTCTTTTATTGAGGTGTATAATTGACAAATAAAAATTGTATATATTTAAGGTATTTAAAAAAACCCTAAGGGCCTGGCCCCATGAACTAGTGGTTAAGTTCTGTGTGCTCCACTTTGGCGACCTGTGTTTGGTTCCACTCGTCAGCGGCCATGCTGTGGCAGCGACCCACATACAAAATAGAGGAAGGTTGGCACAGATGTTAGGTCAGGGTGAATCTTCCTCAGCAACAAAAAAACAAAAACAAAAAGCAAACAAACAAATAACCTTTCCTGATTCAGAGAGGACCAGGAAGAGTGATATATTTGCTAGCTCAGTAAAGACTTTAAGAGAAATGTAACAACTGTTTCTCTAACCAGGCACAAAATTAGGCAAACGTAGTTCAGGACATGTATAGGAAGGCTTTTATATGTGGTAAATGTCATGGGGTTTTATTGGTCCTGCTTTAATAATAAAAATAGCTCTGTATGTTGAACACTTACCATGTTCCAACTATGCTGAGTGCTTTACATACTTTATGTTACGGGTCCTCATCACTCTCCTATGAGAAGGATGGTGTTAGCCCCATTTCACAGATGAGGAAATTGAGGCTCAAAGTCTTGAAATAACTTGTTCAAGTTACACAATGAGTAGCAGAGCAGGGATTTTTTAAATCCAACTCTTAGCTACAATCCCCCTTCAAATTATACATAATTTTTAGTATTTATTATATTTGAGACACATGTGCTCAACGTTTTAACTACATTTTTCATTTAATCCTTAAAGCAACTCTGTGAGGCAGATATTATTAGTCTGATATTATAGATGAGGAAATGGAATTCGAGTAAGGTTGAGGGACTTTCCTAAGGTCTTGTAGTTGGTAAGTGTTAGAGCTAGAATTTGAGTGCAGGAGTTGTCTTGTTCCAAAGCCTCTCCCTACATACACTTTTTAAACCACTGAAATATACTGCCTAATGAGAAGAGAATTTTGAATTTCAGAGGTATAATGTGACTATGAAAGTGAAACTAGAAAGTAGAAGTCTTGACACTGTGTTTTCACTGCCTGCCGAAGTTTCTTAGGCCACACATCTTCTGGTGATTCAGATTTCCCTGATGTTTGTTTCCTTTGCTGAAATTTGAGTCAGATGTGATTAAGTTAATAAGGGATGCGTTGCATGGTGGAGAGAGCTAAGCAAAGATTCTCAGTCTCGGTACTATTGACCTTTTGGACTAGATGATTATTTGTTGTGGGTGGCTGTCCTGCATATTAGGATGTTTAGCAGACTTTACCCACCAGATGCTTGTAACACCACTGCCCTCGCCCCCTGCCGCACAAACAGTTGTGACAACCAAAAATGTCTTGAAATATTGCAGATATTTCCTGGCGGGGTGGAGGGGGGGATCCCTTCTGGTTGAGAACCACTGCTCTAAGGTGACCTCTGGCATGACAGTGGTTTAGAACTTTATAAGGATGTGGGGTCTAGTTTGGCTTAGGTTGTGACCTTTGATTTCTCTGGCTTCAGTTCTCATACCTTTCATGTAACCAGAGCCTAAAGGACCTTAGCAATCACAAGTTCAGTGGTTCCCTCACATTCTATTTTTTGCCTAGAAAAAAATTCCGATTTTTCCAGGTTGAAAATGTCAGCTTTTCTCTGCTGCTTTCCTTTATTTCTTTATCAAAGAACATTTTTAACAGCAAAAACACATGGAAGGCATAATCTAAAAAACATAGAAATAGTCTATTAGATTAAAAATAATTGTAGTAAATTAGAGAAGTCCATGGGAAACCTTTGCTGATCAGACAGTGACTCCGAGAGGCAACCTAAAGAGAGAAGAAAGTGGCTCAGGCTAGCCAGTGTTAAAAAACCTCAAGGCAGATATACTTCACTGTACTTGTGTGGCTTCATTTCCCTATAAAGGTTACTTTTGATGTTCTTTGTAATTTGATTTCACTTGCATAGAAATATTGGGAAGCAGGGTTTTAGAAGAATGTTAATACAGGTTATTTTAGGTCTTTCACCTCACCAGGACAGACCTGGACCCAGAACTTCCCTGAGGAGAGCTTTTCACACAATGCACCCCCCACCCCACCCTGCTTATTCTGCGCTTGATTTAAATTAGACAAGTGCAAGTGTATATATATGGGGTTTTCTTTAAAGAGTTTTTGCTTTCATATTTAAGACCATGTCTTATGCTTTTTCACTTCTTCCTTGTTACCAAACACTGTGCTGATTGTATTTTCCTTAAAGCATGGGCTGCATCATACATTTCTTTGTATTACTTTCAGCATAATATGTTGTTAAACATAAGAAGGGGAAAATCTTTCTTGATTTCAATAATAGGTACTCAGTTACTTTTTGTCGTCTAATTGATTCATTTTATCTCCTTTTGTTAGAACTCCTGTTTTTCCAACCACGAGTGAAAGTATATAAACCTCTTTTTATCCTCCATTTCCCTCCTAAGATTTTAGGTATGTTTTAATGGCCAACAGCTCCCTGTATATAAGGCTTGCTCACAAAAGCCTCTTGGCTACCTTTCTCCTCCAGAGTTTATTTTGTATTCAGTTTTAATTTCTTACCCATTAACAATTATAAACTTGTAGTAGGTCATAGGCCAGTATAATCTGTGAATGTGCCATCTGGTTGGAATTTTAGTAGGCCTGCCAGAGCAAAGGCTATATATTGTTAAAATAATGGTAATAATATCTGATATTTATTAAATATAGTTTAAAATGTTATTATTTCACTTGTTTTTGTTAGCCAAGGCAACTTGATGATTTACCCCTATTAGCAAAGTATTAGCATCTTAACTTGCCTCTCATTTAGAAGAAAAGTATAAGAAAAATTCTCTTTATACAAGTGAGATTACTTCTTGTATTAGGTAGTATCTGATGATAACTTAAAATTTTTTAAATTTATTTTTTATTGTGAGATATATCAGACATAGATTAGAATGCAAAAAACATGTATGTACTGTTTACAGAATAATCATAAACAAGCCCCAGGGACAAGAAATAGAAATTACCCATACCCCAAAATATACTTAGTGTGCTCCTTCCCAGTCACAACTTTCCCCCCTCTATAGGTAACCACTGTCCAGATTTTTGTGATAATCATTTCTTTGCTTTTATGTACAGTTTAACAGTAATGTGTGTATCTCTAAACAATTTAGTTTTGCTTGTTTTTGAACCTGACATAAGTGGAATAATACTATGTGTGTTGTTTTGTGATTTGCTTTTTTCCCTCAATGTTATTTGTAAGATTTGTCCATGTTGTTGTGTATAGCTCTGGTTTATTTCATTTTCATTGATGTTTAGCATTCTATATTATGAATGTACCACAACTTATCTGTGCTATACATAATCTTGTACATGTCTTCTGGTGCACACGTGCAAAAATTTCTCTAGTGTATTTGCTTAATAACAGAATTGTTATATGCGTGCATATATGAATGTGCATATCTCCCAGATAATGCCAAACTTTTTCCAAATGGTTGTGCCAGCAGTGTATGAAAGGTCCCATTGTTTCATGTTCCCGTTAATACTTGATATTGTCAGATTTAAAAAATTTTTGCCATGGATGTATTATTTTTTTCTCATTGTGGTTTTAATTTTCATTTCCTTGATTACTAATGAGGCCAGGCATATTTTCATATATTTATGGCTGTTTGGATTTCCTCTTAAGTACCTGTTCAAATCTTTTGCCCCCATTTTTCTGTTGTGTTTTCTTATTTCTTTGTTAGAGGTTTTTTTTTTTGCTGGGAAAGATTCACCCTGAGCTAACATCAGTTGCCAATCTTCCTCTCTTTTTTTTTTCCTTCCCAAAGCCCTAGTACGTAGTTGTATATTCTAGTTGCAAGTCCTCCTAGTTCTTATATGTGAGCTGCCACCAGAGCACAGCTACTGATAGGCAAGTGGTGTAGGTCCACACCCGGGAACCAAACCCAGGCCACCAAAGCAGAGCATGCCAAACATAACCACTAGGCAATCAGGGCCGGCTCTTGTTTTTGTTTTTAATCTATTTGGATACTGGTTCTTTGTCAGTTATATGTGTAGCAAATATCTCTCCCATTTTGTGGCATGTTGTTTCACTTGGTTTATGGACACAATAATTTTTCATTTTAATGTGGTCACATTTTTCAGTTATTTCTTTTAGAGTTTTTTGTGTTTTGTTTAGGAAAACTTTCCCTAGCCAGAAGTTGAAGACATTCTCCTGTATCATTTAGAAAAAGTCTTTAAAGTTCTTGCCTTTCACATTTAGATCTTTAAACCAGTTGGAACTGATTTTTGAATGTGTGAGGTAGAAAGTAGGGGTCCAATTTTATTTTTATCCATATAGATACCCAGTTGTTAATGCATCATATTTTGAAAAGATTATCCTTTCTCCATTGATCTAAAAAGCCACCTGTGTCATATTTCAAAAGTCTGTTTATATGCTTAGGTTTTTTTCGACTCTCTATTCTGTGCCATTAGTATTTGTCCATCTCTGTGCTAGTACTACAGTAACTGTACTCTAGCTATGTATTAGGTTTTGATATGTGTAGGGCGAGTCCTCCTTCTCCTTTTTCTTCAAGAATGTCTTAGTTATCTTGAGGTTTTGTATTTCTATTTGTGTATTAGAGTCAACTTGTCAAATTGTGAAATTGTCAGATTCCGCAAGAAAATGTGTTGAGATATAACTGATACTGCATTTAATCTATGTATCAATTTAGGGAGAACTGATATTTTCATAATATTGTGTCTTACAATCCACGAGCGTGATATAGTTCTTCACTGTAGATCTTCTTTGGTGTCTCTCAATAAACATCTTATAGTTTTCTCTATAGAAGGACCAAAACTGTTTTTAGAAAAGTAGGAATGGGGAGGCCAAAAGGAGAAAGACAGAAAGTGAGAAAGACAGACTTCACCAATGTGGTCAGAAATTGAAAGACAGTATATACAATTCATACTGATATTTTTCCCCACTCTGACTTTTCATCGATATGGAAATCTGTTATAAGATGAATGAGGTCTGAGGATCTAATGTATAACATGGTGACTATAATCGATAACACTGTATTGTATAATTGAAATTTGCTAAGAGAGTAGAGCTTAAATGTTCTCACCAAAAAAAAAAAAAAAAGTAAATATGTGAGGTGATGGATGTGTTAATTAACACTCGGGGGACATCTCTTCACAATGTATATATATATACCAAATCATCACATTGTACACTTTAAATATCTTACAGTTTTGTCATTTATACCTCAATAAAGAAAAATGCAAATTAAACTATATTAAGGTTTTTAAAACTGTTTTCATTTTCTGTAAGTCATCAACCGTATTCCTGAACACTTAACAGATGATCTCATTTCCTATTTTTAGAATATATTGGCTGTGCAACTAGAGCACTTTCAATTTTTCATTTGTGTTTGTACCCATCACAAAATTTCTCATCTGTCTATTCTTTCCTTTGACTCTATAACTGCGGAAAGAATGTCTCTATGAGGGAGACGCTCCAATGCGAATCCATCCATGAGTACTCTGATTCTAGGACAGTTGGGATAGTTGTGATTACAGATTCCTTCCTACCTGGAGTATTCCTTTACATTCCACACAGTCAACCAGTAGCAGAGACCCCAGAAAAATGATGCCCAGTTTTCTACTAGAAAGGTAAAGCATAAAGATTATTGATTGTTACGTTCTCCTGGCTTTAGTCATTTATGAAATGAGGCTTTTGTTGCTTTGACAGATAAGGCCACTCTTTTATCTGAGCTTCTCTGACCTCCTCCTGGGGATATGCTGGCTCATTGAGGCACTTCTCTATGGAACTTCCGTAGTCAATAAGGACATTGTCTGCTATAACCTGCAAGCAGTTGGACAGGTGAGTGCTATTAGACTGTGACTATACCTCGTAAGGAAGGCAGGCACACTCAGATCTAAATAGAAAGCAAAGATAATCCATCTTGGGAAGTAGGACCCTTTTGTTTGTTGTTACACTTTGAAACAATAACTTTTTATTGCTTTTCCGTATTAAAAAACACTTGTTAGTGCCATCAAGTTGATTCCAACTCCTAGCGACCTTGTGTACAGCAGAGCTGAACCCCGCCCACTTTTTTTGCCCCATCTTCTCATCTTTGACTCTATGTCAAACAATGCTCTGCTTCTATTCATAGGGTTTTCGTGGCCAATTTTTTTTGGAAAAATTTGGGTGACAAGGTCATTCCTCCTAGTCTTTCTTAGTCTAGAAACTCTGCTGAGACAGGTCTACCATGGGTGACCCTGCTGGTATTTGAAATACCGGTGGCATAGCTTTCAGCATCACAGCAACACGCAGCCACCACAGTATGACAGCTGACAGATGGGTGGTGTGGTTCCCTGACCAGGAAACGAACCCTGGGCCATAGTGGTGAGAGCACTGAATCTTACCCACCAGACCACCAGGGCTGGCTTTAAAAAAGAACCCTGAAAACAGCATGATACTGGTACAAAAACAGACACACAGATCAATGGAACAGAACTGAAAGCCCTGAAATAAAACCACACATATTACGGACAGCTAATCTTCGACAAAGGTGCCAAGAACATACAATAGAGAAAAGACAGTCTCTTCAATAAATGGTTTTGGGAAAACTGGACAGCCACATGCAAAAGAATGAAAGTAGACCATTATCTCACACCATACACAAAAATAAACTCAAAATGGATCAAAGGCTGGAAGATAAGTCCTGAAACCATAAAACTCCTGGAAGATAATATAGGTAGTACACTCTTTGACATCGAACTTCAAAGGATCTTTTCGAATACCATGTCTTCTCAGACAAGGGAAACAAAAGAAAAAATAAACAAGTGGGAGTTCATCAGACTAATGAGCTTCTGCAAGGTGGAAGAAACTAGGATCAAAACCAAAAGACAACCCACCAATTGGGAGAAAATTTTTGCAAATCATATATCCCATAAGGGGTTAATCTCCATAATATATAAGGAACTCACACAACTGAACAACAAAAAAACAGCTCAATCAAAAAATGGGCAGGAGATATGAACAGACATTTTTCCAAAGAAGATATACAGATGGCCAATAAACACACGAAAAGATGTTCAACATCACTAATCATCAGGGAAATGCAAATCAAAACTACACTAAGTTACCACCTAATGCCTGTTAAAATGGCTACAATCACTAAGACTAAAAATAATAAATGTTGGAGAGGGTGTGGAGAGAAGGGAACCCTCATACACTGCTGGTCGGAATGCAAACTGGTGCAGCCACTATGGAAAACAGTATGGAGATGCCTCAAGACACTAACAATAGAACTACCATATGACTCAGTTATCCCACTATTGGGTATCTACTCAAACAACTTGAAATCAACAATCCAAAGTAACATATGTACCCCTACCCCTATGTTCATCGCAGCACTATTCACAATAGCCAAGACATGGAAACTATCTGAGTGCCCATCGACCAATGATTGGATAAAGAAGTGTTGTATATATACAATGGAATACTCCTCAGCTAGAAAAAAAGACAAATTCATTCCATTTGCAACAACATGGAAAGACCTGGAGGGAATTAGGCTTAGCGAAATAAGCCAGACTAGAAATATAAACACCAGATGATTTCACTCTTATGTGGCATATAAAAAAGCACATGGACAAAGAAAACAGTTCAATGGTTATGAGGGGTAGTGGGGTGGAGGGTGGGCACAGGGGGTGAAGGGGAGCACCTGTGTGGTAACAGACAAAAAATAATGTACAACTGAAATTTCACAATGATGTAAACTATTATGAACTCAAATAAACCCCCCCCAAAAACAACCCAAAAACAAGAAAGTAACTAACAAATGTAAACATTTTTATGAACAAAGATGTTTACCTTACCTTTTTTTTTGTTAGAAAACCCAAAAAACAAAACACTACTTGTTTATTACAGAAAATTTGGAAAATTCAGAGAAACAAAAAGATAAATAATTAAAATCATGCAGATATATTCACTCTTTAATATTTTATGTATATTATATATCTTTGCAGTCTTTTTCTCTGTAGGTATATGCATTTTAAAACAAATAAAATAATACATTAATACTTTTTATAAGCTGCTTTTATTGTGCAACATATTGTGACCATATTTCCATGTAATAAAATATTCTTCTACAATATCTTTTGAGATTACTGCATTTTTTTAAATTATAGGAATATAATAAACATTGGCTTTTGGAAATACTGCAGATGATCAGATGTGGGTTATATATCTTTCATAGATTTTCTCAATGGATTAACCCATACAGTACCATCAGTATATCAAGTTTCTTCTATATTTCTGAGACTTGCAATGTGAAAAAAGGAGAGGTTAAAATACAGTCTGTACTCACTGCTAGATGTTTCCTTTGGGATTTGTTACTAGAGGGGAAATTTCTTTCAATTTAGTAAGAAAATAATATGTAATTGGTGGTGTGAAATCCACGTACTAATGTGTTGACTATCTCATATGAATTTAAATATCTTAAAGACATACTTTACTCAATCCTGCTATAACTTCTTAAATTAAGTAGAGTTAAGGCTGTATTGTTTTCTCAGATAAGGAAATAATGTTATAGTCTTGGAAATAAAAGAATCTGCATTAGAGTCTGATTAACTTTATAACCTTAGGCAAGTACTTAATCTTTCTGAACTTCAGTCTCCTACTCTGTAAAATTCTCATCAGTAACATTTGTTGTGCTTGGCACGGATGTGATTAATGTTTATTTATTTTTTTACTTTATTGAGCTGTACATATAATAAACTACATTTATTTAAAGTGTAAAATTTGATCATTTTTTACATATGTATGCCCCCATGAAATCATCACCACAATCAAGATAACAAACATTCCTATTTCCATCACCCTCCCAAAATCATTTCAAGTGTATTTTCCTTTGCATCATAGAGCGTATGAATTATGATAGTTGCTTTTTAAAATATTTGTTGGCTATTTCCAATATCTGGCTAATTTCTTTTCTTCTTTTTGAAGATTGGTGCCTGAGCTAACAACTGTTGCCAATCTTTTTTTTTTTTATTCTTCTCCCCAAAGCCCCCCAGTACCCAGTTGTACATTCTAGTTGTGAGTGCCTCTGGTTGTGCTATGTGGGACACCACCTCAGCATGGCCTGATGAGTGGTGCCAAGTCCGCGCCCAGGATCTGAACAGGCAAGACCCCAGGCCGCTAAAGCAGAGCAAGTGAACTTAACACTCCGCCACGGGACCAGCCCCTGGCTAATTTCTAGGTTGGTGTTTGTTGATTGTTTTCTCCCATAAGATTGGGTGACATTTTTCTGTTCTTTGTATGTCAAGTAATTTAGGTTTTCATCTTGACATTGTGAATACTATGCTGCATAGACTTTGGGTCCTTTTATAATTCTCTGGAGAATCCTAATGTTTTTGTTTAACAGGCAATCACCCTGCTTACATTTACAATGTGAATTTTGTCTCATCATCTTTAGACATTTGTTCAACTCTTAGTCTAGTTCTCTAAATCTTGGCTATGCTGGTTTGGGACTGTCATATGCATGCATGGTCCAGTGGCTAGGCTGAGACTTCTAGGGAATCATGCACAAAATTAGGACATCCTCTTTTCTGGCTCTGTCACTTCTGGGATTCCCCTCCCCCCACTTTTCTACCTGAAGAGGACCCTTCTCTGGTTTCTATGGCCTAATAGATGAATTTCTATTCGAGTTTTAGGTGCCTTCATTGGGCAGCGTCATGATAGGGGTATACACCTGAGGCAAAGCTGTGAGAGAGAAAGAGAAAAAAATGTTTGGGAAACTCACTTCTGTGTGGTTCATTTCTCCATGTCTGACTCCCTTCCACAATCCTTCTGCTTTTGTTTACTTTTGAGAGTCCTCAAGTTGTTGATTTTTCTATTTTTCCCAGAATTTTTGTTTGTAATCAGTGGGAGGGATGGGCTGTAGAGGGCTTAAACACACTACCTTATTTATTTTTTATTTTTATATTTTTTAAAGATTTTGTTTTTCCTTTTTTTCCCCAAGCCCCCTGGTACATAGTTGCATATTTTTAGTTGTGGGTCCTTCTAGTTGTGGCATGTGGGGTGCCGCCTCAGCATGGCTTGATGAGTGGTGCCATGTCCGCGGCCAGGGTCTGAACCGGCGAAACCCTGGGCCACCAAGCAGAGCACGTGAACTTAACCACTCGGCCACAGGGCTGGCCCCTGCACTACCTTATTTAGTTAGTTTGTTTTGTTTTTTTTCTAATTGTGGTAAAGTATACGTAACATAAAATATACCATCTTAACCATTTTTAAGTGTACAGTTCAGTAACATTAAGTATATTCATATGGTTGTGCAACTATCACCACCATCCATCTCCAGAAATTTGCGTCATTCCAAACTGAAACTCGGTATCTAATAAACAATAATTCTCCATTTCTCTCACTTCCTAGCCCCTGGTAACCACCATTCTACTTTCTCACTCAATGAATTGGACTACTCTAGGTACCTCATATCAGTGGAATCATACAATATTTGTCCTTTTATGTCTAGCCTGTTTCATTTAGCTTAATGTCTTCAAAGTTCATCCATGTTTTAGCATGTGTCAGAATTTCATTCCTTTGTAAAGCTGAATAATATTCCATTGCATGGATATACCACATTTTATTTATCCATTCATCCATCGATGGACACTTGGGTTACTTCCATCTTTTGGCTATTGTGAATAATGCTGCTATTAACATGGGTATACAAATACCTGTTTGACGCTCTGCTTTCAGTTCCTTTGTAATTCTTTTCTCCTGCATCTCCTTGCACCCCACCTGCAAGCAACCAGTGCTTGGCTTTCAGTCACCATAGATTGGTTTGCACTTTCTAGAGAGTTATATAATTGGAATTGTACAGTATGTACTCTTTCTAATCTGGATTTTGTCAGTGTTTTGGGATCCATCCATGCTGTTGCATATATCAGTAGCTGTTTACTTTTCTTTCTTTTTGTTTTAGATTGGCACCTGAGTTAACATCTGTTGCCAATTTTTTCTTTCTTTCTTCTTCTTCTCCCCAAAGTCCCCTAGTACACAGTTGTATATTTTAGTTGCAGGTCCCTCTGGTGTGTCACGTGGGATGTTGCCCCAGCAAGGCTTGATGAGTGGTGCCATGTCCACTCCTAGGATCCAAACCCGTGAAACCCTGGCCCGCCGAAGCCTAGTGTGTGAACTTAAACCACTTGGCCGCGAGGCCGGCCCCGGTAGCTCATCACTTTTTATTACTGAGTAGTCTTCCATTGTATGGATTTACTACAATTTGCTTATCCATTCATTTCTCTTTTTTTTGTGAGGAAGATTTGACCTGAGCTAACATCTATTGCCAATCCTCCTCTTTTTTTACTTGAGGAAGATAAGCCCTGAGCTAACATCTGTGCCAATCTTTTCTACTTTGGATGTGGGGTGCTTCCACAGCATGGCTGACGAGTGGAGTAGGTCCGCACCTGGGATCTGAACCTGTGAGCCCTGGGCCGTCAAAGTGGAACGCACAGAACTTTAACTGCTCGGCCTTGGGGCTGGCCCCTATCCATTCATTTTTTGATGGACATTTGGGTCATTTCAAGTTTTTGGCTATAACAAATAAAGCTGCTATGTACATTTTTGTACAAGTCTTTGTATGTACACGTATTGCCTTTTCTCTTGAGAAAATAGCTAAGTGTAGAATGAATGTATATGGTAGTTATATGTTTAACGTTTTAAGAAATTGCTCATTTTTTGCAAAATCGTATTCTTTTATGTACCTGTAATTAGTCTGCATGGGCTGCCATAACAAAATACCACAGACTGGGTGACTTAAACTACAGAAATTTATTTTCTAGAAGTTTTGGAAGGCAGAAGTCCAGGATCAAGGTGAGCCTTTCTTCCTGACTTGTAGACAGCCACCTTCTCTTTGTACCCTCATATGACCTTTTCTCTGAGAGAGATGGGGAGAGAGAGAGAGGGATTGATTCTGAGGCAGCAATACCATGGAGTAGCTTAGCTAAATTATTGACAGCTTATTTTCCATTGATATTCTTTGGTGAGTTGCTTGTTCATATCTTTTGCTCATTTTAAAACTGGGTTTTCTTATTGTTGAATTTTGAGAATTCTTCATGTACTCTGGATACAAGTCCTTTATCAGAACAAAGATTTTCTCCTAGACTCTGGTATGTCTTTTCATTTTCTTAACAGCCTCTTTTGAAGATCAGAGGTTTTCATTTTGGTAAAGTTCAGTTTATCAATTTAGTTTTTTATTGTGTTTTCATTTTATATTTGAGGAGTCTATACTCAACCCCCAATCACGGATTTTCTCCTGTTTTCTTTTAGAAGTTTTATAGTTTTAGGGTTTACATTTGCATCTTGATCCAATTTGACTTAGTATTTGTGTATGATGTCATATACAAATGGGTTCAAGTTCATTTTTTAGCATTTACGTATATAATTGTTCCAGCACCATTTGTTGAAAAGACTATCCTTTCTCCAATGCATTGCTTTGTGCTATTGTCAAAAAACAATTGTCTATTTATGTGTTGATTTATTTCTGGACTCTTTATTATGTTCCATTGATCTATTTTTTACCTTTATGTTAAAACTGTGCTTTATTTTATAGAATTCGTTTTTAGAAAAGTTTTAGATCTATCAGAAAAATTGAGCAAATAGTACAGACAGTTGCCATAAACCCAGTTTCCCCTATTATTAACGTCTTGCCATAGTGTGGTAATTTGTTGCAATTAATGAACCAATATTGGTACATTATTATTAACTAAAGTCGGTGGTTTACATTAAGGGTCAGTCTTTGTGTTGTACAGTTCTATGGATTTTGACAAATACATAATGTCATATATCCACCATTACAGTATCATCCAGAACAGTTTCACTGTACTAAAAATTCATATTCACCAATTTATCATTATTCTCCTCACCCTCCCTCTGGCAACCATTGATCTTTTCACTCTTTCTATAGTTTTACCCTTTACAGAATATCATGTAGTTGGAATCATACAGTATATAGTCTTTTCAGACTAGCTTCTTTCACTTACTAATATGTATTTAAGGTTCCTCCCAGTCTTATTGTGGCTTGCTTGCTCATTTCTCTTTATTCATTGTATGGATTTACCACAATTTTTTTTATCCATTCACTTGTTGAAAGACATCTTGATTGCTTCCAGGTTTTGGCAGTTACAAATAAAGCTGCTGTAAACATTCATGTGCAGGTTTTTGTGTGGCCGTAAGTTTTCAACTCAAGTGGGTAAATAACTAGGAGCATGATTGCTGGCTTATATGGTAAGCCTATGTTTAGCTTTATAAAAATCTACCAAACTGTCTTCCAAAATATCTATATCATTTTGCACTCCCACCAGCAATAAATGACAGTCACTGTTGCCCCATATCCTCACTAGCACTTGGTGTCAGTGTTTTGGATTTTATTCCATTCTAATAGGTGTATAGTGGTATCTCATTGTTTTAATTGCAATTCCATAATGACTTACGATATTGAGCATCTTTTTATATGCTCATTTGCTATCTATATATCTTTTTTGGTGAGGTATCATTCAGATCTTTTGTTTTCTTAATGTTAAATTTTAAGAGTCGTTTGTATGTTGTGGATATAATTAATCAATCATATATGTTTTAAGAAATATTTTCTCCCCATCTGTGGCTTGTCTTTTCATTCTTTTTACAGTGTCTTTTGCAGAACAGATATTTTTAATTTTTTTAAATAAGGTTAAATTCACATAACCCATAATTATCCATTTTCAAGTGAACAATTTAGTGGCATTTAGTACATTCACAGTGTTGTGCAAACATCAGCTCTATGTGGTTCCACAACACTTTCATTACCCCAAAAGGAAGCTCCATACCCATTAAGCAGTTATTCCTCCATCTACCCCACTCTTCCACCAGGCCCTGGAAACCACCAGTCTGCATTCTGTCTTTCTTCTTCTGGATGTTTCATATAAATGGAATCATACGATATGTGACCTTTTGTGTCTGGCTTCCTTCACTTGCATAATGTTTTCAAGATTCATCCATGTTATAGCATGTATCAGTACTTCATTCCTTTTTTATGGCTGAATAACATTCCATCATATGTATATATCACAATTTGTTTATCTATTCACCCATTGATGGACATGTGACTTGTTTCCACCTTTTGGCTGATGTGAATAGTGCTGCTGTGAATATTTGTATACATGTATTTGTTTGAATACTTGTTTTCTAATAAAGTCCAACATCCATTTTGTCTTTCATGGATCATACTTTTATTGTTGTATCTAAAAACTCATCACTAAACCCAAAGTCACCTGTTTTTTCTCCTGTGTTATCTTCTAGTTGTTTTATAATTTTGTATTTTACATTTAGGTCTATGATTCATTTTGAGTTATTTTTTATGAAAGGTATAAGGTCTTTTTCTTCATATTTTTTCATAGGGATGTCCAATAGTTCCAGCACCATTTGTTGAAAATACTTTCCTTTCTCCCCCAAATTACCTTTACTCCTTTGTCAAAGATTAGTTGATTGTATTATTGTTAGCATGGTATGTCTTTCTCCATCCCTTTACTTTTAATTCATCTGTGACTTTATATTTAAAATGAGTTTTTTGTAGGCGACATATCTTGTTTTTTATCCACTCTGACAGTTACTGTCTTTTAAAAAAATTTTTATTGAGGTGTAATTGGTATATAACACTATGTGGAGTTTCAGGTGTACAACATGATTCAATATTTGTATGCATTGTAAAATGATCACCGCAGTTTACCATCCATCAGCATACATAGTTGCAATTTTTTGTTCTTATGATGAGAACTTTTAAGATTCTTTTATTGAAGTATAATTGACATACAATATCCTGTTAGTTTCAGGTGTACATTGTAGTGATTCAATATTTATGTACAATATGAAATGATCACCACATAAGTCTAGTTACCATCTGTCACCATATAAAGTTAATGTCAAGAAAACAATCTTAGTAAAAAATGAGCAGAGGACTTGAACAGACATTTTTCCAAAGAAGACTTATAGAGAACTTTTAAGATTTACTCTCTTAGCAACTTTCAAATATACAATATAGTATTATTAACTATAGTCACCATGTTGTACTTTACATCCCCATGACTTGCTTATTTTATAACTGAAAGTTTGTGCCTTTTGGCCTCAGTCACCTGTTTTGCTGATCCCTGACTCTCACCTCTGGCAACCACCAATTTGTTCTCTGTATCTATGAACTTGGTGTTTTTAAAAAAAATTCCACATATAAGTGAGATCATACAATATTTGTCTTTCTCTGTCTTAGCATAATGGCTTCAAGTTCCATCCATGTTGCTGCAAATGGCAAGATTTCATTCTTTTTTATGGCCAAATAATATTCCTTTGTATATATATACCAGCCAACCCTGGTGGTCTGGTGTTTAAGATTTTGGGCTTTCACTGTATGGCCTCAGTGTGTTTCCCAGTGAGAAAACAACACCACCTGTCTCTCAGTTGTCATATTGTAGTATCTGCTCAGTTGCTGGGATGCTGAAAGCATCCAGTATTTTAATTACCAGCAGTGTTACCTAACATGGTGGACAGGTTTCAATGGAGCTTCCAGAGTAAGAAAGGCGAGGAAGAAGGACCTTGGCAGCCATTTCCAAAAATATCGGCCTTGAAAACCCTATGAATAGCAGTGTAGCATTGTCTGGTACGGCGCCAGAGGTTGAGAGGATAGTGAAAAAAGAATGGGCAGGGTTCCACTCTGCTGTACACAGAATTGCTAAGAGTCAGAATTGACTTGACAGTACTAACAACAATAAATACATATGCCACATCTTCTTTATCCATTCATCTATCGATGGACACTCAGGTTGTTTTTTTAACTTGGCTATTGTAAATAATGCTGCAATGAACAAGGGGGTACATATATCTTTTCGAGTTAGTGTTTTTGTTTCCTTTGGCTAAATACCCAGAAGTAGAATTGCTGGATCATCAGGTAGTTCTATTTTTAATTTTTTGAGGAACCTCCATACTGTTTCATAGTGGTTGCATCAATATATGTTCCCACCAACAGTGCGCAAGGATTCTGTTTTTTGCACATCCTTGCTAAGACTTGTTATTTCTTGTCTTTTTGATACTACTCGTTCTATCCAGTGTGAGGTGATATCTCATTGTGGTTTTGCTTTGCTTTTTCCTGATGATCAGTGATGTTGAGCATCTTTTCATGTACATGTTGGCCATCTTACATGTTCTTTGGAAAAATGTCTATTCAGCTCTTTTTTTTTGCTATTGAGTTGTATGAGTTCTTTATATTTTAGATATTAACCCCTTATCAGATATATGCTTTGCAGATATTTTCTCCCATTCAGTAAGTTGCCTTTTCAATTTTTTTTTTGGTGAGGAAGATTGTTCCTGAGTTAACGTCTGTTGCCAATCTTCCTGTTTTTGCTTGAGGAAGATTGTCCCTGAGTTAACATCTGTGCCAATCTTCCTCTACTTTGTATGTGGGTCGCTGCCACATCATGGCTTGATGAGCATTATGTAGGTCTGCACCTGGAATCTGAACCCACAGAACCCAGCCGCGAAAGCAGAGCATGTGAACTTAACCACTATGGCACCAGCCCAGCCCCTTCAGTTGTTGATGGTTTCCTTTGCTGTGCAAAGCTTTTTAGTTCGATGTAGTCCCACTTATTTATTTTTGCTTTTGTTGTCTTTGCTTTTGGTGTCAGATAAAAAAAATCATCACGAAGACTGATATCAAGGAGCTTGCTGCCTATGTTTTCTTCTAGGAGATGTATGGTTTCAGGTCTTACATTCAAGTCTTTAATCCATTTTGAGTTAATTTTTATATATGGTGTAAGATCTTGGTCCAGTCTCATTCTTTTGCATGTGGCCGTCCAATTTTCCCAACACCATTCATTGAAGACACTGTCCGTTCTCCATTGTGTATTATTAACTCCTTTGTCTTAAATTAATTGTCCACATATGCATGGGTTTATTTCTGGGTTCTCTGTTCAGTTTTGTTGGTCTATGTGTCTGGTTTAATGCCAATGTTTTGATTACTATAGCTTTGTGATATAGTTTGAAATCAGGGAGCATGATGCCTCCAGCTTTGTTCTTCTTTTTCAAGATTGCTTTCACTATTTGGAGTCTTATTGTGGTTCCATACAAATTTTAGGATTATTCTATTTCTGTGAAAAGTGGTTTGGAATTTTGATAGGGATTGCACTGAATCTGTAGATTGCTTTAAGTAGTATGGACATTTTAACAATATTAATTCTTCTAGCCCATGAGCATGGGATATATTTCCATTTATTCGTGTCTTCTTCAATTTCTTTCATTAATGTCTTATAGTTTTCAGTGTATGTGTCTTTTACCTTCTTGGTTAAATATATTCCTGGGTATTTTATTCTTTTTACTTATTTATTTTTTCTGAGCAAGATTTGCCCTGAGCTGACATCTGTTGCCAATGTTCCTCCTTTTTGCTTGAGGAAGATTAGCCCTGAGTTAACATCTGTGCCAGTCTTCCTCTACTTTGTATGTAGGTTGCTGCCACAGCATGGCTGACCAGTGTTGTAGGTCTGCACTTGGGATCTGAACCCGTGAACCTGGCCTGCCAAAGCAGAGTGTACTGAAGTTAACCAGTATGCCATGGGACCAGCCCTAGTATTTTATTCTTTTTGATGCAGTTGTTTTCTTAATTTCTCTCTTTTTTAAATAAAGATTGGCACCTGAGCTAACATCTGTTGCCAATCTTTCTTTTTTCCTTCTTCTCCTCAAAGCCCCCCAGTACATAGTTGTATATTCTAGTTGTAAGTCCTTCTGGTTGTACTATGTGGGATGCCACCTCAGTATGGCTTGGTGAGCAGTGCCATGTTCGCATCCAGGGTCTGAACCAGCGAAACCCCAGGCTGCCAAAGCAGAGCACGCAAACCTACCCACTCAGCCACAGGGCTGGCCCCTTAATTTCTCTTTCTGATAGTTCATTATTAGTATATAGAAATGCAACAGATTTTCATATATTGCTTTTGTGTCCTGTAGCTTTACTGAACTCACTTATAAGTTCTAACAGTGTTTTGGTATAGCCTTTAGGATTTTCTGTATATAATGTCATGTCATGTGCAAGTAGGGACTGTTTTACTTCTTCCTTTCTAATTTGGATGCTTTTTATTTCTTTTTCTTGCCTAATTGGTCTGGCTAAGACTTATACTGTGTTGAACAAGAGTGGCGAGAGTGGGCATCCTTGTCTTGTTTCTGATCTGAGGAAAAGCTTTCAGTTTTTTACCGTTGCATTTGATATTACCTGTGGGCTTGTCATATACAGTCTTTATTATGTTGAGATACATTCCCTTTATACCCATTTTGTTGAGATTTTGTTTTTTTGGAGGAAGATTAGACCTCAGCTAACATCTGCTGCCAATCCTCCTCTTTTTGCTGAGGCAGACTGGCCCTGAGCTAACATCCGTGCCCATCTTCCTCTACTTTATATGTGAGATGCCTGCCACAGCATAGCTTGATAAGTGGTTCATAGGTCTGCATCCAGGATCTGAACTGGCAAACCCCAGGCCACTGAAGCGAAACGTGCAAACTTAACCACTGCACCACCAGGCCGGCTCCAAGAGTGTTTTTAAATCATAAATGGATGTTGAATTTTGTCAAATGCTTTTTCTGCTTCAATTGAGATCATCATATAGTTTTTATCCTTCATTTGTTAATGTGGTGTATCGTATGGATTGATTTGTGGATGTTGAACATCCCTGTAATAAATCCCACCTGATTGTGATGTATGATCCGTGTAATGTGTTGTTGAATTTGGTTTGCTAATATTTTGTTGAGAAGTTTTGCATCTGTGTTCATCAAGAATATTGTCCTATAACTTCCTTATGATATCTTTGGCCTATTTTGGAGTCAGGGTAATGTTGGCCTTATAAAACGAGTTTGGAAGCATTCCTTCTTCTATTTTTTGGAGAAGTTTGAGAAGGATTGGTATTAATTCTTCTTTGAATGTTTGGTAGACTTCACCAGTGAAGCTTTCTGGTCCTGGACTTTTGTTTGTTGGGAAGTTTTTGATTACTGACTCAATTTTCTTACCAGCAATTGGTCTATTCAGATTTTGTATTTCTTCATGATTCACTCATGGTAGTTTGTATGTTTCTAAGGATTTATCCATTTCTTCCAGCTTGTCCAATTTGTTGGCATATAATTGCTCATAGTAGTCTCTTATGATCTTTTGTATTTCTTTGGTATGAGTTTTAAAGTCTCCTCTTTCATTTATGATTTTATTTATTTGAGTCCTCTCTCCTTTTTTCTTCGTTAGTCTAGCTAAAGGTTTGTCACTTTGTTTACCTTTTCGAAGAACAAGCTCTTAGTTTCATTGATCTTTTCTGTTGTCTTTTTAGTCTCTATTTCATTTCTTTCTCCTCTGATCTTTGTTATTTCCTTCCTTCTACTTACTTTGGGCTTCATTTGTTCTTCTTTTTCTAGTTTCTTGAGGTGTAATGTTGGGTTGTTTGAGTTTTTTCTTGTTTCTTCATGTAGACATTTATTGCTATGAAATTCCCTCTTAGACCTGCTTCTTCTGCATCCCATAAGTTTTGGTATGTTATAGTTCCATTTTCATTTGTTTCAAGGTATTTTTTTATTTATTTTATCATTTCTTCTTTGACCCATTGGTTCTTCATGGCAGTTGCTGTCTTTTAGTTGTTGTATTTATGCCATTTACATTTAAGACAGTTGTTGATATAGTTGGATTAATATCTACCATGTTCATAACTGTTTTCTATTTGTTGCACCTGTTCTTTGTTTCTTTCTTTGTCTTCCCCTCTTTTTTTTTGTTTTCTTTTGCCTTCTCTGGTTTTGAGAATTTTATATGATTCCATCTTCTCTCTTCTCTTAGCCTATTAATTATACTTCCTTAAAATTTATATTTAGTTATTGCCCTAGAGTTTGACATATCTATTGACAGCTAACCTAAGTTCACTTTCAAATAATACTATTCCACTTTATGGGTGGTGCGGCTATCTTATAAAAGAGTATTTCCTATGGCTCTTTCCTGTCTCTTTTTGTTTTTTTCAAGATTTTATTTTTTCTTTTTCTCCCCAAAGCCCCCTGGTACATAGTTGTATATTCTTCGTTGTGGGTCCTTCTAGTTGTGGCATGTGGGACGCTGCCTCAGCGTGGTTTGATGAGCAGTGCCATGTCCGCGCCCAGGATTTGAACCAACGAAACACTGGGCCACCTGCAGCGGAGCGCACGAACTTAACCACTCGGCCACGGGGCCAGCCCCTCTTTCCTGTCTCTTAATAACATTGATCTTATTTATTTCACTTATCCATATGATATAATCACCCAATACATTTTTGCTATTATTACTTTGAAGAAGAAGTCATCTATTGGATCAGTTCACAATAAGAAAAATAAAATATTTTATTTGACTTGCATTTATTCCTTCTCTGATGCTCTTTCTTTCTTTATGTAGGTTGGAATTTACTGACCTATATAATTTTCCTTCTCTCTGAAGAACTTCTTTAACATTTCTTGCAAGGCAGATTTACTGGCAACAAATTTCCTCAGTTTTTGTGTCTGAGAAAGTCTTTTTTACTCCTTCACTTATTTTTATTGAGGTAAAATTCACATAACATAAAACTAACCATTTTAAAGTGTACAATTAGTGGCATTTAGTACATTCATGATGTTGTACAACCATCTCTCTTTCATTTTTGAAGGAGAATTTCACTGGATACAGAATTCTAGGTTTGTTGTTTTTTTCTCTTTCAACAGTTTAAATATTACACTCCACTTTCTTCTTGCTTGTATGGTTTCTGAAAGAAGTACAATGTAATTCTTATCCTTGTTCCTTTATAGGTAAGGTGGTTTTTAATCTGGCTTTTTTCTAGATTTTCTCTTTGTTTTTGGTTTTCTGCAGTTTGAATATGATGTACCTAGATGCAGATTTTTTGGGATTTATCCTGCTTGGTGTTCTGTGAGCTTCCTGGATCTGTGATTTGGTGTCTATCATTAATTCTGAAACATTTTGAGTCATTATTACCTCAAATACTTCTTCTGGTCCTTTCTCTCTTTCTTCTCCTTCTGGTAATCCCATTACATGTATTTTACATCTTTTGTAATTATCCCACAGTTGTTGGATATTCTGTTCTATTTTTTGTTTGTTTGGGGTTTTTTTGCTTTTTGCTTTGCATTTCAGTTTGGGAAGTTTCTATTTATATCTTTAAGCTGAAACTGATTCCATTCTTGGCTGTATCCAATCAGTGTGCCCATTCTTCATTTCTGTAGCAGTATTTTTGATCTCTGGCATTTCCTTTTGATTCTTTTTTACTGTTTCCGTTTTTGTTCTTGCTTGTTGATTATTTTTTCCATTACAGTCCTTAATATATTAATTATCATTGTTTTAAATTCTCTCTCTTATAATTTCAAGGTGGGATTCATATTTGAGTCTGCTTGTAGTGCTTGCTTTGTCTCTTTTGACTGTATTTTTTCCTGCCTTTCAGCATACCTTATAATTTTTTGTTAAAAGCTGCTCATGATGTATCAGATAATAGAAACTGAGTTAATTAGGTTTTTAATGTGAGGTTTTATCTTTATATGAGGAAGAGCTGGGCTGTATTTAATATTTGATGTAGCTCTAAGTGCCAGAGGCATCAGTGTCCTCTAGTTTCTTGGTGTTTTTCCCCTGTTGCCTTTGAGTTTCCCTAAGAGCTCCTTCTTGAGTAGAGTTGGTGGTTTGCAGCTCTCTCACTTGTAATTGTACTGAAACCCTGTTGATGTGGTGATAAAGTGTTGGAGAGTGGAAGTGTTCTATAATCTTATAATTAAATTTCAGGTTTTTTGTGGGCCTAAGTTCCTGGGCTATGAGCTTCTATATGAGAATAGAAAACTATTTCTCAGTTTTGTTTTGTTTTTTATCCCCTTACATGAGACAGAAAGGCTACAGGGGCTAGAGTTGCCTAATTGCATTTCCCCAAAGTCAGATAAGGCTTAGGTAAAGTAGTTTCCCTTGGAGCAAAGGCCTTTGTTATGGAGTACACACTGGGCATATTTCAGAGTGCTTGCTTATCCCCTCTCTCTGCTTGAAACACAAGGGGCTTTTTCTCTGATCTTTACTGTGAGACCCTGGTGGAGTTTCTGGACATAAGACCCACAAAAGTCTGGGGCCCCTCTAAGACTGGGCCCCTAGGAGATTTTAATTATCAAGGTAGTTGACACTCAGCCAACTCATCATACTTACCTCTTGTGTTCTTACCAATTACTGGCTCCTGCAGCTTTTGCTGCAAGCAAGCTGATCTCAACTGTATTCTCTGATTCTCTGTATTCATCTTCAGATTTTGAGGTGACAGTTTGCCTTGTGACCTCAGGTCTCCTGATGGATCTGAGAAAATCATTGATTTCCTGTTTGTTCAGCTTTTTCTTGTTGTGAGGATGGGATACATGACTTCTAGGCTCTTTACAAGTTAGAGCTGAAACCAGAAGTCCCTACCATGGTGCTTTGATTATTTTAGCTATAAAGAGATTTTTGAAATTAGGCAGTGTTAACTCTCCAACTTTATCGTTTTTACCAGAATTGATTTGACTATTCCAGGTTCTTTACTTTTTTCATATGAATTTTAGAACTAGCTTGTCAGTTTCTACAAAAATATCTGGTGAAATTTTAATTGGAATTGCATTGAGTCTACAGATCAATTTGGAGAGAGTTGACGTCTTAACAATATTTAGTCTTTCAAACTATGAACAGGGTATATTTGGCCATTTGCTTAGGTCTTCTTTAATGTATCTCTGAAATATTTTGTAGTTTTCAGTGTATAGGTCTTTCACATGTTTTGTCAGATTTATCCCTAAGTATTTAATGTTTTTATGTTATTGAAAATATTTTTTTAAAATTTCAATTTCCAATTGTGTGTTGTTAGTATATAAAAATAAAATAGATTTTTTTTTAAAGATTTTATTTTTCCTTTTTCTGCCAAAGCCCCCTGGTACATAGTTGTGTAGTTTTAGTTGTGGGTCCTTCTAGTTGTGGCATGTGGGATGCCGCCTCAGTGTGGCTTGATGAGCGGTGCCATGTCTGCAGCCAGGATTCAAACTGGTGAGACCCCGGGCTGCTGAAGGAGAACATGCCAACTTAACCACTCAGCCATGGGGCTGGCCTCTAAAATAGATTTTTATATATTGATCTTGTATCGTGCAACCTTTCCAACTCCTTTATTAGTACCTCTTCTGTAGATTTTATTGGCTTTTCTATGAGGATGATTGTGTCGTCTGCAAATAAAACAGTTTTACTTCTTCCTTTCCAATTTGGATGCCTTTTCTTTCTTTTTTTTCCTCATCTAATTGTACTGGCTAAAACTTCTAGTACAATGTTGAATCAAAGTGGGGAAAGTGGACATCCCTGTCTTGTTCTTGATCTTAGAAGGAAAGCATTCATTCTTTCACCATTAAGTGTGATGTTAACTGTAGATTTTTCATACACGTACTTAATCAATTGAGGAAATTCTCCTCTATTCTTAGTTTGGTGAGAGTTTTTTTTTTTTTTTTTAAATCAGGAATGGATGGGTTTTTTCCAAGTGGTTTTTCTACATCTATTAAAATGATTACTAGTTTTTATTTTTTATTATGTTAATATGATGAACTACATTGCTTTATAGTCAAGTGTTAAAACAATTTTGTAGTCCTGAGATAATTTTCTCTTGGTTATGACGTGTTATTCTTTTTATATGTTGTAGGATTTGATTTGCTAAAAGTTTGTTAAGAATTTTTTCATCTATGTTCATCAGATATATTTGTCTGTAGTTTTCTCTTGTAATATCTTTGTTTTTGTAATGTGGTAATGCTGGCCTATAGAATGTATTGGCAGATATTCCCTCCTCTTTGTTTGTATGTTGGAGTTTGTGTAGAATTGGCATTATTTCTTTCTTAAATGTTTGGTAGAATTTACCAGTGAAGCTATTTGGGCTTAATGTTTTCTTTCTTTTTTTTTTTCTTCTCCCCAAAGCCCCTCAGTACAAAGTTGTAGATTCTAGTTGTAAGTCCTTCTGGTTGTGCTGTGTGGGACACCACCTCAGCATGGCTTGATGAGTGGTGCCATGTCCGCGCCCAGGATCCGAACCAGAGAAACCCTGGGCCACTGAAGCAGAGCACGCGAACTTAACCACTCAGCCACGGGGGCTGGCCCCTAATGTTTTCTTTTAAGAAAGTTTTTAAACTGTAATTTCAATTTCTTTAATAGGTGTAGGTCTATTTCCATTATATATTTTATCATAAATGGCTTAAGAATTTGGGTATTTAAAGACTTTGTCCATTTCATTTAAATTGCCTAATTTAATGGCCTAAAGTTCTTTATGCATGCCTTATTGCCCTTTTAATAGAATCTCTAGTGGTGTCACCTTTCTCATTTCTGGTAGTGGTAATTTATATATTTTCTCTTTTTTTCCTAGTCATCTAGCAAGAAATTTGTTTTCATTGATCTTCTCAATGAACCAGCTTTTGGTCTCATTGGTTTTTCTCTATTATTTTTCTGGTTTTTGTTTCTTTGATTTCCAATTTGATCTTTATTTTTTCCTGTATTCTGCTTAATTCAAATTTAATTTTATCTTCTTCTAGTTTCTTAAAATGGAAGTTGATGTCACTGATGTGAGATGCTTCTTCTTTTCTAACGTATTTAGTGCTGTAAATTGCTCCCTAACTACTGCTTTGGCAACATCTCATAAATTCTAATATATTGTATTTTCATTTTATTTAGTTCAAATACTTTCTAATTTCTCTTTTGATCTTTAATTCATGAGTTATTTAGAAGTGTGTTGTTTAGTTTCCAAATACTTGAGGATTTCCCATAGATATTTCTGTTATTGATCATTGTTTCATCAGTCCCCAGACTGTTGATGGTAATGCCCTCGGTTGGGAATGCCTGTGATGCTCCCCCAGGCCACATCACTAGTAGCAAGCTCAACATACATTTCCCCACCTGGGCCCCTGTTTATGGCTGGGCCAGCTCTTGGGGTTCTTATTATGATCATAGGAAGCACTTCAGCAAGGAACTATCAGGGAACTTTGAGGAACAAAATTTATTACTCACAAGTCCTGGAGCATCCATAAGAATGCCCAAGAGCCACACAGTGAGGTCGTGGGCAGAGACAATGTGTGGACCTGGAGCTCTGTCTTTATTAGGGTTTGAGGGTGGACTGTCTAGGGAATTGAGGGTTCACTCTTTATTGGCCAATTTAAAAGCATAAGAGCAGGAATTAGGGCAAGGGAAGGGAGAAGCAGGGTTAATTAGTGGTCAGTTAATCTGGGTTACCCAGAGCTTTCTGAAAGAGGGATCTTCATGAGTGGGAATGGGTTAAGTCCTTATCTGGTTGTTTTGCTAGTAGTAGCTGTGTCATACAGCTGGCAAGATATTTGAGAGAGAGATCTTTTGAAATGGATGCCTCGGCAATGAAAAGGCTTAACGTCAGGTAATTACACAACAATGATGTAATTTGTTTCCAGTGCCATCAAAAAACATACTTTGTATGACTTTAATCCTTTTGAAATTATTAAGACTTATTTTATAACCCAGAATATGATTCATCTTGATAGAAGTTCTGTATGCAGTTGAAAAGGATGTGTATTCTGCTCTTCTTAGATGGAATGTTCTATAAATGTTGATCTTGTTAAGTTGGTTGATAGTGTTCAAGTCTACTAAATTCTTGCTAATTTTCTATCTACTTAAAAGTATTCATTAGTGAGTGAGAGATATATTGATATCTCCAACAACAATTGTAGATTTATCAGTTTCTCTGTATGGTTCTATTAGTTTTTCCTTCCTGTATTTTGAAGTTCTGTTATAAGAGGCATAAAAGTTTAGGATTTAAAAAAAAATTATTTTATTGTCAATTGGCTTATAATGTATAAATTTCAGGTGTACAGTATTATATTTCAGTTTCTATACAGATTGCATTGTGTTCACCACCAATAGTCTAGTTTTTATCCTGTAACCATACGTATGTGCCTCTTTACTCCTTTTGCCCTCTCCCCCACCCCCTTCCCCTCTAGTCATCACCAGTCTGTTCACCTTATCTATCTATGTGTTTGTTTATCTTCCACATTTGAGTGAAATCATACTGTGTTTGTCTTTCTCTGTCTGGCTTATTTCACGTAGCGTAATACCCTCAAGTTCCATCCATGTTGTCATAAATGGCATGATTTTGCCTTTTTTATCGCTAGCTGGTATCCCATTGTGTATATATACCATATCTTCTTTATCCATTCATCCATTGATGGGAACTTGGGTTGCTTCCACATCTTGGCTATTGTGAATCATGCTGTGATGAACATAGGGGGCCACATATCTTTTTGAATTATTGATTTCATGTTCTTTGGATGAATATCCAGTAGTGGAATAGCTGGATCGTATGATATTTCTGTTTTTAATTTTTTTTTAAGAAATCTCCATTCTGTTTTCTGTAGTGGCTGCAACAGTTTGCATTCCCACCAGCAGTGGATGAGGGTTCCCTTTTCTCCACATCCTCTCTAACACTTATTATTTCTTGTCTTGTTAGTTAAAGCCATTCTGACAGGTGTAAGGTGATACCTCATTGTAGTTTTGATTTGCATTTCTCTAATAATTAGTGATGCTGAACATCTTTTCATGTGCCTGTTAGCCATGTGTATATCTTCTTTGGAAAAATGTCTGTTCATTGATTGGGTCGTTCATTTTGTTGTTGTTGAGTTGTATGAGTTCTCTGTACATTTTGGATATTAAACCTTGTCAGATATATGATTTGCAAATATTTTCTCCCAGTTGGTGAGTTGTCTTTTTGGTTTGTTCATGGTTTCCTTTGCCTTGCAGAAGCTTTTTAGTCTGGTATAGTCCCATTTGTTTATTTATTTATTTATTTTTAGAGATTGGCCCTGAGCTAATATCTGTTGCCAATCTTCCTCATTTTTTTCCTTCTCTCCAAAGCCCCCCAGTACATAGTTGTATATTCTAGTTGTAGGTCCTTCTGGTTCTGCTATGTGGGATGCCACCTCAGCATGGCTTGATGAGTGGTGCTAGGTCCGCACCCTGGATCCGAACCAGTGAAACCCTGGGCTACTGAAGCAGAGCCTACAAACTTAACCACTTGGCCATAGGGCCAGCCCCTGCTTTATTTTTTTTGTTTCCCTTGCCTGAGTAGACATGGTATTCAAAAAGGTACTGCTAAGACCAATATCAAAGAGTGTACTGCCCTATATTTTCTTCTGGGAGTTTTATAGTTTCCAGTCTTACATTCAAGTCTTTAATCCATTTTGAGTTAATTTTGTGTATGGTGTAAGATAATGGTCTATTCTCATTCCGTTGCATGTCGTTGTCCAGTTTTCCCAACACTATTCATTGAAGAGACTTTCCTTTCTCCATTGTGTGTTCTTGGCTCCTTTGTCGAAGATTAGCTGTCCATAGATGTGTGGTTTTATTTCTGGGCTCTCAATTCTATAGCATTGATCTGTGTGTCTGTTTTTCTGCCAGTACCATGCTTTTTTGATTATTATAGCTTTGTAATATATTTTGAAGTCAGGGATTATGATACCTCCAGCTTTGTTGTTTTTTCTCAGGATTGCTTTGGCTATTTGGAGTTGTTTGTCCCTCCATATAAATTTTACTTTGTTCTATTTCTGTGAAGAATGTCCTTGGGATTCTGATTGGGATTGCATTGACTCTGTAGATTGCTTTAGGTAATATGGACATTTTAATTATGTTTATTCTTCCAATCCATGAGCATGGAATATCTTTCCATTTCTTTTTGTCGTCTTCGATTTTTTTCACTAATGTCTTATAGTTTTCAGTGTATAGGTCTTTCACCTCCTTGGTTAAATTTATCCCTAGGTATTTTACTTGTTTTGTTATCTTTATAAATGGGATTATATTTTTGAGTTCTCTTTGTGCTAGTTTGTTATTAATGTATAGAAATGCAACTGATTTTTGTATGTTGATTTTGTACCCTTCAAGTTTACTGTATTCATTAATTATTTCTAATAGTTTTTTGGTGGATTCTTTAGGGTTTTCTATATATAGAATCATGTCATCTGCAAATAGAGTTTTACTTCTTCCTTTCCAATTTGGATCCCTTTTATTTCTTTTTCTTGCCTAATTGCTCTGGCTAAACTTCCAGTGCTATGTTAAATAAGAGTGGCGTGAACAGGCATCCTTGTCTTATTACTGTTCTCAGAGGAACAGCTTTCAGTTTTTCACTGTTGAGTATGATGTTGTCTGTGGGTTTGTCGTATATGGCCTTTATTATGTTGAGGTACATTCCTTCTATACCCCGCCTTTTTTGGGGCAGGGGGTAAGGAGGATTCGCCCCGAGCTAACATCCATTGCCAATCTTCCTCTTTTTTTGCTTGAAGAAGATTAGCCCTGAGCTAACATCTGTGCGAGTCTTCCTCTATTTTGTGTATGGGATACCTCCACAGCAAGCATGTCTGATGAGTGGAGTAGTTCTGTGGCTGGGATCCAAACCTGCAAACCTGGGCCACTGAAGCAGAGCATGCAGAACTTTAACCACTCAGCCATGGGGCAGGCCCTTATACCAATTTTTTTTAGAGTTTTTATTATAAATGGATGTTGGATTTTGTCAAAGGCTTTCTCTGCATCTATTGAGATGATAATGTGATTTTTATTCCTCATTTTGTTAATATAGTGTGTCACATTGATTGATTTGCAGATGTTGAACCATTCCTGCGTCTTTGGAACAAATCTCATTTGATCATTATGTATGATCCTTTTAATGTATTGTTGTATTTGATTTGCTAATATTTTTTGAGGATTTTTACATCTATATTCATCAGCAATGTTGGCCTGTAATTTTCCTTTCTTGTGTCTGGTTTTGGTGTCAGCATAATATTGGCCCTATAAAATGAGTTAGGAAGCATCCTGTCCTCTTCAATTTTTCAGAAGAGTTTGAGAAGGATAGATATTAAATCTTCTTTGAATATTTGGTAGAATTCTCCAGAGAATCTATCTGGTCCTGGACTTTTGTTTTTTGGGGAGGTTTTTGATTACTGTTTCAACCTCTTTACAAGCGATTGGTCTATTTAGATTCCTTCTTTCTTCTTGATTTAGTTTTGGGAGGGTGTGAGTCTAACAACATATCCATTTCTTCTAGGTTATCCAATTTGTTGACATATAGCTTTTCATAGTATTCTCTTATAATCCTTTGTATTTATGTCGTGTCCATTTTAATTTCTCCACTTTCATTTCTGATTTTATTTATTTGAGTCTTTTCTCTTTGTTTCCTAGTGAGTCTGGCTAAGGGTTTGTCAATTTTGTTTATCTTCTCAAAGAACTAGCTCTTAGTTTCATTGATCCTTTCTGTTGCTTTTTAGTATCTATTATTTTTTGTTTCCTCTCTAATTTTTATTATTTCCCTTGTTCTACTGGCTTTGGACTCTTTGTCCTTTTTTTTCTAGTTCTTTTAGGTATCACATAAGATTGTTTATTTGGAATTTTTCTTGTTTTTTGAGGTAGGCCTATATTGCTATAAACTTTCCTCTTGGTACTGCTTTTGCTGCATCCCTTAAGTTTTGGTATGTTGTGTTTTCATTTTCATTTGTCTCCAGATAACTTTTGATTTCTCTTGTGATTTCTTTATTGATCCAATAGTTTTTCAGTAGCGTTTTGTTTAGTCGCCACATATTTGTGACTTTCAGCTTTTTTCTTGTAGTTGATTTCTAGTTTCATACCATTGTGTTTGGAAAAGATGCTTGATATGATATAATCTTCCTAAATGTATTGAGGCTTGCTTTGTTTCCCAACATATGGTCTATCTTTGAGAATTTTCCATGAGCACTTGGGAAGAATGTGTATTCTGCTGTTTTTGGATGGAATGTTCTATAGCTATCTATGAAGTCCATCTGGTCTAATGTTTCATTTAAGGCCACTGTTTCCTTTTGACTTTCTGGATGATCTAGCTATTGAGATAAGTGGGGTGTTAATGTCCCCTACTATTATTGTATTTCTGTCAATTTCTCCCTTTAGGTCTGTTAACAGCTGCTTTATATACTTTGGTACTCCTGTGTATTATGACATAATTAGTATTATGTCTTCTGAAATTTAAGTTTTTTTTAACTTTTTTTTTTTTTTGAGGAAGATTAGCCATGAGCTGACTACTGCCACTCCTCCACTTTTTGCTGAGGAAGCCTGGCCCTGAGCTAACATCCATGCCCATCTTCCTCTACTTTATATGTGGGATGCCTACCACAACGTGGTGTGCCAGGTGGTGCCATGTCCGCACCCGAGATCCAAACTGGCGAACCCCAGGCTGCTGAGAAGCAGAACACGTGAACTTAACCGCTGCACCACTGGGCCAGCCCCTGAAATTTAAGATTTTTATGCCTTCTTCATTAAGTAAACCAGTTATCATTATGAAGTGACTTTCTTTATTCTTGGTAATAGTCTTTGCTCTGAAATCTACTGATATTTAATAGCTATTTAAACTTTTGTTTGATTATCATTATTGTGGTACATCTTTTTACTTCCTTTTAATTGTAACTTATTTTGTGTATTTATATTTAAAGTGCATTTCTTTTAAAGATTTTATTTTATTTTTTTTTTCCTTTTTCTCCCCCAAAGCCCCCCGGTACATAGTTGTGTATTCTTCGTTGTGGTTTCTTCTAGTTGTGGCATGTGGGACGCTGCCTCAGCGTGGTCTGATGAGCAGTGCCATGTCCGCGCCCAGGATTCGAACCAACGAAACACTGGGCCGCCTGCAGCGGAGCGCGCGAACTTAACCACTCGGCCACGGGGCCAGCCCCTAAAGTGCATTTCTTTTAGACAGAATATAGCTAGGTCTTCCTATTTTATCCAGTCTGACAATCTCTGCCTTTTTTTGTGGTGTTTAGACCACTTACATTTAATTTGATTGTGTTGTTATGTTTTAATCTATCATTTTGCTATTTGTTTTCTATTTGTTCTATCTGTCCTTTGTTCCCTTTTCCTTGTTTTTCTGCCTTCTTTTTGATTAGGATACTATGTTTTATTATTACCTTTTATCTCTTTTGTTGGTTTGTTAGCTAAAACTTTTCATTGTGTTACTTTAGTGGTCATGTTACAGGATTCATAGTATACATTTTAACTTATCATAGTTTAACTTCACATGATATCATGTGTCTTCACATATAGGATGAGAATCTTAGAATAGAATACTTCCAGTTCTTGCCCCCTGGCCTTCATGCTATTGTTGTCATGTATTTTTCTTTTATATATATCATAAAGCCCATAATATATTGTTATAAGTTTTGCTCAGTTAATTACTATTAGAGAGATTTAAATAAGAAAAAAATATCTTTTATACTTACCATTTCCAGTGGTCCACATTCTTTTGTGTAGATCCAGATTTCTACATGGTATCATTTTCCTTCTGCCTGAAGCACAGTCTTTCACATTTCTTGTAGTATGGGTCTGCTTTTGTACGTTTGAAAATGTCTTTATTTCACCTTTGTTTTTGAGAGTTTATTTGCTGGGTATAGAATGCTAGATTGATAAAATTTCAGTAGTTTAAGATTTTGCTCCACTGTCTTTTTGCTTACATTGTTTCCATTAAGAACTCTAATATCCTTATCTGTATTCCTCTGTACATATCCTTTTTCCTCTGGCTGCTTTTAAGATTTTTCTCTTAAAAATGAACAGTTTGATTATGATGTTCTTGATGTTGTTTTCTTCATATTTCTTGTTCTTGGGATTAGTTGAGCTTTTGAATCTGTGAGTTTATAGTCTTTATCAAATTTGGAAAGTTTTTGTCTATTATTTCTTCAAATATTTTTTATGTTCCTCTCTTCCCCATGACTTCCATTCCTTTCAGACATCTTATTATCTACATATTAGGCTGCTTGAAGCTTTCCCACAGTTCAGTGATGGTTTTGTTCCATTTTGGGGTTCTTTTTTCTCTGTTTCTCATTTTGGATATTTTCTGTGGCTATGCCTTCAAGTTCACTAATCTTTTCTTCTGCATTGTCCAATCTGTGTATTTTTTATCTCATCCATTGTAGCTTTTATCTCTAGCAGTTCAATTTAGGTCTTAAAAAATATCTTCCATGTCTCTACTTAACTTATTAAAAATATTGAATACAATTATAATAACTGTTTTATTGTCTTTTACTGCCAATTCTAATATCTGTTTCAGTTCTGGTTGGGTTTCAGTTGATGGATTATTCTCCTTAGTATGGGTCATGTTTTCCTCCCTGTTTGCATCCAATCTTTTATTGGATGTCAGACATTGTGAATTGTATCTTTTTAGGTATTAGATATTTCTGTATTCCTGTAATCATTCTTGAATTTTATTCTTGGATACTGTTAAGTTAATTGGAAATAATTTGAATCTTTCAAGTCTCACTTTTATGATATTTTTGGTAGGACTGGAGCAATGCTCAGTCTCAGGCTAATTATTTTTCACTATTGAGGCAAGACCTTCCTCAGTATTCTACCCTCTGCCATGTTGAATTATCAGTTTTTTGGATCTTAGTGGTGGGAACAGGCACTATTCTTTGCCCTATGTGAACTCTAGATACTGTTCTCTCTAATTCTTTTTGATAGTTTTTTCCTCACCTTTGGATAGTTCCCTTACACACATGCATCAATCAGTACTTAGCTGAATACTCCAGGAGGACCCTCTGCAAATATTTAGGGTTCTCTGAGAAGCTCTTTCCTCTCCAACACTCTGTGTTATGAATTCTAGCTGCCTTGGTCTCCATGGATTGTTAGCTTTGCTCCTCAACTCAGAGTCTGCCAGGCTTTGCCTCAGTTTCCCTTTCCTATACTGCAGCATGAAAACTCTCTCTAGGAAGTAAACTGAGGCAGTCATATGGCTCATCTTATCTTTCTCATGTTTCAGAGATCACTATCCTTTGTGGTCTGATGTCTAGTGTATTGGAAAACATTGTTTCATACGTTTTGTCAGTTTTTTTGGTCTATTTGCCAGGAAGGTAAATCCAGTTCTTGTTACTCCATCTTGGCCAGAAATAGAAGTCCCAGTTTGTTTTTGTTAGGTTGTAAAGTGTATTTTTTTAAACCATCTATGTGATAATCATTAGGCCAGGTATCACTGTGTCATTATTATAATATCAAATATTTTTATCGTAGCTTTTTGGTACAAATTTCATAAATGAAGCCCAGGGTCTGAGAATATGCTCAAAAAACTTCAGCCTTTGGATATTCAGGGTCAATTTGGAGATCTCAGGGGAATATATTATTTAAATAATTCTTAATAAATATCTAAATTATTGTTTAAAATAGAAAAATGTCCAGACTCTTCCAGATTAAAGTAAAAGTTTTAATATTCCCCATTGTCTTTCCTCCTGATAAATTCTTCCAGTTTGGAGGAAAAAAATACTATTTAACTTGGCTCTTTTCTTTAAATTGAGGCCCACAATTCAGATGAAATAGTTCAACTGGTCCATTTATTCAACTTTAGGAGAGTAACGATAGTAGAGAATGAAATAAACCTAGCGTTAGGAGACCTGGATTCTCGTTTTACTTTTGCTGTTAAGAATCTATATGACTTTGAAGAAGTCATGTGATCTTTATTTTGAATTTTTTTTCTGTAAAATGAAATCATTATTGCTGGTCTAATCTACTTCATAAAAAATTTTTGAAATATTAAATAGGATGTCTGTACAGATATTTTGTAAAATTAAAGGTTCTATATGAACATATGATGTTTTTATGGATTTCTCTGTTTGTGCAAGGAAATCAAGATCATCAAACTAAGTACTCTACCGAGGATGGTTGCCTCTTCCCAATCCTGAAAGTGGATTCAGTTTATTATCCAGTTTGGAAAGGTTTCAGAACCTTGTTTTGGATAGTTTCCTATGGAGAGAGATTTTTGATAAGAAGAAACTTCTCTCTGACAAGACAGGTTGACTATGCTGATCTGTCAAGGCATTAGAGCCTTTTCTCCCAAAATTGGTTTGGAAATGCCCTAGATGTTTTGGCTAGACGTAGGAAACCCAGAGCTGGTCATGGAGGAGACTTCACTCGGTACAGCCTCAGCACCCTCATGCCACCTCATTGAGCTGGAGCAGACAAAGCCAATTATTTACCAAAGCTTGCAGGCCCAAGATAGTCTATGAGAAGAGAAAATATGCTTCAACTATATAAGCCATCAGAAGAAAAATAGTAGATAGTGCCCCTAACCAGAGATTAGGAGATCTTGGTCAATCCAAAATCAGAACTGCGTTTCATGTAGTTCCATGCTTCTTTTAAGATTTAAGGTACTAAGCACCCAGCAAGACCCTTCTTGTCTCTGAATTCTCTTTTTAAAACTGAATAGTACCAAAGCGTGAGACATTCCAAGTCTGGCCTTAAATATAGTTTCCACCAGCTGTAAGTAAACAGGCAGAGCCATTTTCTTATGTAGCCAGTATTGGTCTTCTGATAATCTATTACTGTTGACCTATTTAACTTGAGAGCACACCCAGGCATCAGTTTTACAGAATCAAAGTTTCTTAGAGTTCGTTTTTAAGTTCCTGAAGATATCACCTTAAGTCTGGTATCACAGTTAAGTTTCTCCTTAGACAAATTAGGATGAGAATATTCTAAGTACTTCTTTAGAGCCTAACCTTCACCTTTACCCCCATTTAGTTAGTATGAATTGTTTAAGAAATACTTTCTATTTTCTCTCACATTAGAGCTGGGAATTAGATGTTACAATTGATCCTTCTGTTATTCCATTAAAAAGCTAAAGGAAAACTGTTTCTTTACTCACAACACTTCTGATACCAATGTGTTGTTCCCACACCAACCAATTCCTCAACTCTCTGACATCAACTGGGTGTCCTACAATTCAAGTCTGATGCTAACTATCCAGAGTTAGCACAGATCCTGCAGGTTAAGGGCTCAGTCCCACAAGACTGCCCCCTGTTTCAGAGGCCAATTGCAAGTAGTGGGTCCCCAGGTGAACCACACTTCTGTCAGACTTGGCTACAAATTGGGGCTTCCCATGACCCCCCTCCTATAATTTGATATAGTGGCTCACAGAACTCAGAGAAATACTTACTTACATTTACCAGTTTATATAAAGGCTATAATCAGACTACAGATGAACAGCCAGATGAAGAGATACATAGGGAAAGGTCCAAAAAGATCCTGAGCCCAGGAGTTTCTGTCCCCGTGAAGTTGGGGTGTGCCACACTTCTGGCACCTGGATGTGTTCACCAACCTAGAAGCTCTCCAAATCCCATAGTTCAGAGACTTTTATGGAGGCTTCATCATTTAGGTGTGATCAGTTGTTAATCTCTAGCCCCTGTCCCCTCTCTGGGGGATACGGGGTGGGGCTGAAAGTTCCAAGGTTCTGGTCATGGCTTGATCTTTCTGGTGACCAGTCCCCATCTTGAAACTATCCAGAAGCCCACCAAGAATCACCTCATTAGAACAAAAGATGCTCCTGTCACTCAGGAAACTCCAAGGGATTTAGGAGCTCTGTGTAAGATGCTATCACTCCCATCACTCTTGAAATTCCAAGAGTTTTAGGAGCTTTGTATCAAGAACCAAGGGCAGAGAACAAATAAATATTTCTTATTATGTCACAAAAGCAAACTCAGACTTGACTCTTTTCCTTCTCTCCATGTTACTGGAACATTTCCATTTTTAAAAACTTTTCTATTTTAAAAAATTTGGGGGGCTGGCCCGTGACCGAGAAGTTAAGTTCGCACAGCGCACTTGAGCAGCGCAGGGTTTTCCTGGTTCGGATCCTGGGCGCAGGCCTAGCACCACTCATCAGACCATGCTGAGGTGGCGTCCCACGTAGCAAAAGCAGAAGGACCTACAATTAGAATAAACAACTATGTACTGGGGGGACTTTGGGGAGAAGAAGGAAGAAGCGGTATGTATAACTTATAAAACTCATACACATTCTTGATAAAAATCAAAATAGTAAAGAGGGGCATACAAATGAAAAGTAAAAGTTCACCTCCCTTTCCTGCCCCCAACTTTCACAGTTTGATCAGTTTAGGTTAAATGTCTCTACTTTTCAAAATTCTCCACTAGCTGGTTCTTGAGAAAAAAGTTGGGAGTGGGAGGAGGTGGGGCATTCCTTGTTTTCACAAGCAGATAAAGAGGTCCTAGATTTTCTGAGAGTCACAATAAAGCAAGAGAGCCAGTTACCTGATCTAAACAAACAAGATATCCAAGTTTCTAAATCTAGGTTTCAGTTCCGGTCTTTGAGCAGGGAGACCCTTTTAGAAAAAATCTTTTTGAAAACTGGTGCCAGGATTTTTAGAACATAGTTTGCAGTTGTTAATCATTTTCACTGAAGCAGAATGAAAGAAAATGGGCTTAAGCAGTAGTGGGAAAGAATTTAGTTTGAGTAGAAACCTTGAGGATTGTTGTGACTGGAATAAATCATCATGGTCACTTTGGTGTTTCCCTATCAAATGTGTCCATAATTTTCATCTGTGTAAAATAGATTTGCTATTTTTATGTGAAGGCCAGGTGATACACTAGATAAGTGGTTCAGTGGTTCCTAGACTTTGGAATTTACAAATGTTAGGTAAAACAAAAAATAAATAAAAATAAAAATAGTGGGAGTTGTCATGGTGTTGCTAATTTTATATTTTGCTAAGTTAAGAACACTTTAAAAACAACAACTATCTAATTTTATAAAAGGAATAACGTTGATAGTAAAAAGAAACAGGTAAAATATAATCTCAGAATAAAGGATGATTTCTTTAAATTAGTGATGTTAGCCATGTGAAAACTTAACTACATTGCCTATATTTTTCTCAATATTTCTTAGACCAGTGACCATTTTGTCAGGGATCAGCACTAATTTCTGAACCAGCATTTGGAAATTATTGTATTGAGTGGGCTTTCAAAGTCCTTTCCAGGTTTAGGATGCTAAGACTTCAGGACACATGAATATTTTTCTGTTTTGAGCTTTTTCTTCTTCTACTGGAGTGGGTATGGGATGCAAATTAGAACCAGGCTTATGCATCTCTTATAACTTTATTATGTGCCTGCAGTTGTTGAGTGCCTGCCTGGTTCAGATAATGAAAAGAGTTTTGTAGGAAACCCAGAGCTGATCAGGAGGGAGAATTGGCTCAGTATAGCTGGGGCATCCTTATGCCACTTCGCTGAACTGGAACAGAAGAAATCAATCACTTACCAAGAGCTAGTGTTTTGTTCTGGAACTTACCTGAGAAGCAAAGTAAGTTTGAGAGCCATCAGAAATAATTGCAGTCTTTGAATAATAAGTTAAGATGTGGGGTTTCCAAGTACTGTTTCCAAGTACAAGTACTACTTCTTTTATGAATTCAGCTAACCAATAAACAGGTGTTACAGTGCCAGAATAACAGTTGCATCAGAAGGCTTTGTCTAGACTACAGCATCTGGCTCTGAAAGATGGTATCTGATCTGTGGTCTTCTATTCTATTAGAGGACTAGCTCTGCACTGAGTGGATTAATTTGGTTGTATATGATGGTCCCCCAGATCGGTCTTGGGATCAGGAACAAATTCCATGCTTTTCCCAAAAGGGTCTGGGAGTATTACTGTGCTAATATTTCTGTTTACCAGAGATAATTGCTGTGGAGAAACAGGAAGAGGGGAAACTGACAGTGCCAGACACTGTCCCAGTCAGCCTCTCTATTTCCTCTTGGCTATTCTAGTGTTTATTTTGACACAGGTTGAAGTGTCAGCAGTCATCTTTTCTTAGTGAACGAACTCAGTTTCATTTCCTGAAAAAATGTGCTAGTCAGGTACTTTAGAGATACCAGTTTGAATTGCAAATGACGTGAAGTTTGTTGCTTGGAGTTAAATCATACAGTTTGGAGTCAAAGAGACCTAGGTTCATATCCCAGCTCTGGCACCTATTAGCTATAATATTTTAACGCAAGTTAACTTCTCTAAGTCTTAATTTCCCCATGTAAAATAGGAATAATGATAGGATTCTTAGGGTTGTTGTGAAGATTAAATTAGATAAATGGAATGTGCTTGCTCTTACTGTAAACTGTTGTTCTTATTATCATTGTTTTTGGAGGTAAAATCCTCCAAGGAGGTAGGATCTTTGCCTACCTCCTTAAGAACAGAATTTACTTGCAGGCCTTTCATGTCCTCCACATACTTATTGATCCATTACTTTCTAAATCTGCCTGGCAATAGAAAGCAAGATCTATTAAAAAATATTCTCTCATCTAGGATTAGATTTCACGATCTTTGCTTGTTAATATCTCTCACTACTTCTCTGACCTCTTGGACTTAGCCTGCCTAAATCCAAGGCCTAAATTTTACAGTGGCTGGGAGTTTATATAACATTATTATTACAATTTTTGGAGTCTTCTAATGTTTTAAATATAATAGGAGTTCAAATAAACTTTTGCTAGTTGATAGCTGATCTCCCTGGACTTAATCTTATGTTTAGAGGCACTGGGCCCTTCTATATGGGTAGATATCCGATCCTAACCCCCTAAGCTAGAGCTTTTACCTCTTTTAGCCATAATGTACTAACCAACATTTGATTAATGCCGTGATCTGTGACAGAACAGATTTGTGTCATGACCAATCCCCTTTGTTAGAAGTACTCTTAACGACAACAACAAAAATCTCTTGTACCCTAGGTCCATGTAACAGAAGTAGCTTTACCTGTCATCCTAAGTGTTTGGGGACATCTAGAGTCTTCTTTAGAGTGAAACTCTCTCATCCTGTTTTCTTTCTCTCAGCAAAGGGGTTCTGTCTACATAGAAGCAGGAATGAAGTTGTTCACAAAATCTCCTCTGAGAGTGCTTTTATACTTGATTATACTCTGTTTCTATTTTCTATAATAAGCTTGAGCTGTCGTCTTTTCAATACAATTTTACAAAAAAGTAGAAAACCACACGTTTGAGATAGTTTTCTGTATGTTCATCTTCTAAAGGAGTGAAATAAATAAGCTGTTGAGGTCTTATTTAGTTTCAGGATTCAATTTTTTAAAAAAGGTCTGGTTCAGGGCCGGCCCAGTGGCACAGTGGTTAAGTTCGCACGTTCTGCTTCTCGCTGGCCCAGAGTTCGCCAGTTCAGATCCCAGGTGTGGACGTGGCACTGCTTGGCAAGCCATGCTGTGGTAGGTGTCCCACGTATACAATAGAGGAAGATGGGCACGGAGGAAGATGGGCACGGATGTTAGCTCAGGGCCAGTCTTCCTCAGCAAAAAGAGGAGGATTATCAGCAGATGTTAGCTCAGGGCTAATCTTCCTCAAAAAAAAAAAAAAGGCCTGGTTGAAAACCAGAACGGTGGAGTTACCTTGTTGGATCTGCTTTAGACTGGTGTAAGGGAGATTTTCGGCAAATAACTACTTACGTTAGTTTTTCATTAACTTAATAATAGAAGCAAAATAGTTTCTGCCACTTCACAGACCTTAAATAAGTCACTTTAAAAACTAATTCACTTATAGTTTTGGTTTTCTTGTCACAAAAATAGGGTGAAATGTCAGCATATATGTAAAAGTACTTTTAAGTTATAAAGGATTATATAAATATAAAATTGAGTAGAAGGTTCTTGTTTGGCTCCTCTATTATAGATTATTCTTTATACATGGTAGCCATTCAATAAGTATTTGCCTCACTGGGATTTTAGGAGAATAAAGATGATGGATTTGATGAATCTTGAGATTCTCCAAAGAATACAAAGTAGTTAAAATGATAAATTTATACTTAATCACTTCTGTTTGATATGAAGAATGTTAACATTAATCATAATGGTCAGGGTTGTTAACAGTATCTCTCAGGCTTTAACAAATTTTTAAATCTGAAAACTACGAGAAACGTCAAATTTAGAATGTTTAATCTTTGTGTGTCTCCTGTGAGAGTGGAGGCATCTATCAGATGTAATGACATCCTAGTTCCCTCTACTGGACTTAAATGAAATTACCTATTGCTTCTTAAAACCTCTTTCCTTAGCATAGAATGGTCAGTCTCTTTAAGTGGCGACAAGAGGAGACAGGAAGACAAAGGAATCAGGTAACATTTCAAATTTTACTGCCAAGTTTGGAGAACTATGTAATTTAGAGGACATTACAAGTGAACGTCCTTTTATTGCGCTTCTCAGGTATTGTATTTTTTTGCAAATTGAAGGTATATGGCAGCCCTGCATCAAACAAGTCTTTAGGCACCATTTTCCCCCCATTGCATTTGAAGCCTGAAGATGTGACCGAATTGCTGCAATTTCATGATAAAACTTGAATGGATGAGGAGTTGCTTCCTATGGATGAGCAAAGAAAGTCGTTACTTGAGATGGAATCTACTCCTGGTGAAGATGCTATGAAGATTGTTGAAGTGACAACAAAAGATTTAGAATACTACATAAATTTAGTTGCTAAAGCAGCAGGAGGGTTTGAGAGAATTGACTGCAATTTTGAAAGAAGTTCTACTGTGAGTAAAATGCTATCAAACAGCATCGCATGCTACAGAGAAATTGTTGGTGAAAGGAAGAGTCACTCAATGAGGCAAACTTCATTGGTTGCTACATTGTAGGAGGTTTTTTTGTTTTGGTTTTTTGGGGTTTTTTTTTGAGGAAGATTACCCCTGAGCTAACTGCTGCCAGTCCTCCTCTTTTTGCTGAGGAAGACTGGCCCTGAGCTAACATCCATGCCCATCTTCCTCCACTTTATATGTGGGACGCCTGCCACAGCATGGCTTTTGCCGAGCAGTGCCACGTCCGCACCTGGAATCCGAACCGGCGAACCCCGGGCCGCCGAGAAGCAGAACGTGCAAACTTAACCGCTGCGCCACCAGGCCAGCCCCGTAGGAGTTTTTTATATATTCTAAATAATAGACCTGTATCATGTCGACGAAAATAATCCATATCCAATCTATAAATGAAAATTTGGGTGAGTTTATTCTGAGCTTAAATCTGAGGATTATAACCCGGGAGAGTCTTTCCACAAAGGAACAGAGCACTCCAAAGAAGTGGGGCTATAAGGGTGGTTATATACCCTCAAAGAGGATGTTTCACATAGGATTGAAATGTCCCTTTTACAATAGTCGGGAGACTGCTGTGTCGGCACAGCGATTGATGGAAATAGCAGGTAGGTCTTCTGTCTCTGTGAACACAGCAGGGTGGCAGTCTGTTGTCTCCAGCTGGGTGGTCACAGGTGAGCTGGGAGGTGAGTGCAGCAATCAGTTCCTAGCCTAAGGAAAAATGCTAATGTCGGGGGGAAGTTGCATCTTTATCTCAAGGGCCTTTGTTCTGGCCAAAGGAAATGTCTAAGCAGATATGCAATGCGTGCTCAATAGCCAGTCAGGCCCTTTTGGAGGAAAAAAAAGAAGTCAGGCCGAATTAGGTTTATACCAAATGGCTTCCTCATATACTCCAATATATCCTCTTGCTTGCCATTTTTATTTGTCAATCAGATACATGATTTGCAAATATTTTCTCCCATTCGTTAGATTGTCTTTGCACTTTCTTGATAATGTCTTTTGATGCACAAAAGTTTTTAAAAATAATTCATTGAGGTGCAATTCACATATAAAATTAACCATTTTAAAGTGAAGAGTTCAGTGGCATTTAGTACATTCACAATGTTGTGCAACCACCGTATCCATCTAGTTCCAAAACATTTCTATCATTCCAAAGTAAAACCCCTTACTCATTAAGCAGTTTCTCCCCATCTTGCCTACCCTCAACTCCTGGAAACCACCAATCTGAATTCAGTCTCTATGGCTATATCTATTCTGGATACTTTGTAATAAAAGAATCATTCAAAATATGAGCTTTTGTGCCTGGCCTTGTTCATTTAGCATAACGTTTTGAAGGGTCATCCACCTTGTAGCATGTATCAGTACTTCCTTCCTTTTTATGGCTGAATAATATTCCATTGTATGTATATATTACATTTTGTTTATCCATTCGTCTGTTTGTGGACATTTTAGCTGTTTCCACCTTTTGGCTGTTGTGCACAGTGCTTTTATGAACATGCATGTACATATAATTGTTTGAGTACTTGTTTTCAGTTATTTTTTAAAAATTATTTTATTGAGGTCGTATTGGTTTATAACATTGTGTAAATTTCAGGTGTACATTATTATATATCATTTTATGAATAGACTGCATCTTGCTCACCCCTAATAGTCTAGTTTTTATCTGTCACCATACATATGTGCCCCTTTACCCATTTCACCCTCCCCTCTACCCCATTCCTCTCTGTTAACCACTGATCTGTTCTTATCTATGTGTTTGTTTATCTTCCACGTATGAGTGAAATCATACACTGTTTGTCTTTCTCTCTCTGGCTTATTTCGCTTAACAGCATACCCTCAACTTCCATCCATGTTGTCACAAGTGGCACAATTTTGTCTTTTTATGGCTGAGTAGTATTCCATTGTGTATATATACCACATATTCTTTATCCGTTCATCAGTTGATGGGCACTTGGGTTGCTTCCATATCTTGGCTATTGTGAACAATGCTGCAATGAACATAGGAGTAGCATAAATCTCTTTCTATTGTTGATTTCAAATTCTTTAGATAAATACTCAGTAGTGGAATAGCTGGATCATATGGTATTTCTACTTTTAATTTTTTTGAGAAATCTCCATACTGTTTTCCATAGTGGCTGCACCAGTTTATATTCCCACCAGCAGTGTATAAGGGTTCCCTTTTCTCCCCATCCTCTCAAACATTTGTTATTTTTTGTCTTGTTAATTATAGCTATTCTGATGGGTATAAGGTGATATCTCATTGTAATTTTGATTTTCACTTCCCTAATAATTAGGGGTGTCGAACATCTTTTCATGTGTCCATTGGCCATCTGTATATCTTCTTTGGAAAAATACCTGTCATATCCTCTGTCCATTTTTTGATCAGGTTGTTCATTTTGTTATTGTTGTATGAGTTCTTTATATAGTTTGGAAATTTACCCTTGTCAGATATATGATTTGCAAATATTTTCTCCCAGGTGGTGGGTTGTCTTTTCATTTCATTCACGGTTTTCTTTGCCTTGCAGAAGCTGTTCAGTCTGATGTAGTTCCATTTGTTTATTTTTTTTCTTTTGTTTCACTTGCCTAAGTAGACAGTATTCGAAAAGGTACTGCAAAGACCAATGTCAGAGTGTGTACTGCCTATATTTTCTTCTAGGATTTTTATGGTTTCAGGTCTTACATTCAAGTCTTTAATCCATTTTGAGTTATTTTTGTGTATGATGAAAAATAATGGTCTACTTTCATTCCTTTGCATGTGGCTGTCCAATTTTCCAAACACCATTTATTGAAGAGACTTTCCTTTCTCCATTGTGTGTTCTTAGCTCCTTTGTCAAAGGTTAGCTATTGATAGGTGTGTGGTTTTATCTCTGGGCTTTCAATTCTGTTCTGTTGACCTATGTGTCTGTTTTTCTGCCAGTACCATGCTGTTTTGAGTACTGTAGCTTCATAGTATATTTTGAAGTCAAGGATTGTGATGCCTTCAACTTTGTGGTTTTTTCTCGGGATTGCTTCAGGTGTTCAGAGTCTTTTGTTGTTCCATATCACTTTTAGGATTCTTTGTTCTATTTCCATGAAGAATGTCATCGGGTTTCTGATAGGGATTGCATTGAATCTGTAGACTACTCTAGGTAATATGAACATTTTAATTACGTTTATTCTTCCATGAGCATGGAATATCTTTCCATTTCTTTATATTGTCTTCGATTTCTTTCAATAATGTCTTATAGTTTTCAGTGTGTAGGTCTTTCACCTACTTGATTAAATTTATTCCTAGATATTTTATTCTTTTTGTTGCTATTGTAAATGGGATTTTATTTGTGACTTCTCTAAATGTGTAGAAATGCAACTTATTTTTGTCTGTTGATTTTGCAACTTTGCTTTAGTTGTTGATTATTTCTAATAGTTTTCTGGTGGATACATTAGGGTTTTCTATAGATAGAATCATTTCATCTGCAAACAGTGAGAGTTTCACTTCTTTCTTTACAATTTGGATTTCTTTTATTTCTTTTTCTTGCCTAATTGCTCTAGCCAAAACCTCCAGTACTATGTTTAGTAAGAGTGGTGATTGTGGGTACCCTTATCTTGTTCCTGAGGGATGGCTTTCAGTTTTTCACCATTAAGTGTGATCTTGGCTGTGGGTTTGTCATATATGGCCTTTATTCTGTTGAGGCACTTTCCTTCTATACCCATTTTTTTTGAGAGTTTTTATTATAAATGGATGTTGGATCTTGTCAAATCCTTTCTCTGCATCTATTGAGATAATCGTGTGATTTTTATTCCTTGTTTTGTTAATGTGGTGATTCACATTGATTGATTTGCAGATATTGAACCATCCATGCATCTTTGGAATAAATCCCACTTGACTGTGGTATATGATCCTTTTAATGTATTATTGTATTCAATTTGTTAATATTTTGTTGAGGATTTTGGCATCTTTGTTCATCAGTGATACTGGCCTGTAATTTTCCTTTTTTGTGTTGTCCTTGTCTGGTTTTGGTATCAGGATAATGTTGGACTCATAGGATGAGTTAGGAAGCATCCCATCTTCTTCAATTTTTTGGAATAGTTTAAGAAGGATAGGTATTAAATCTTCTGTAAATGTTTCATAGAGTTTTCCAGAGAAGCCATCTGGTTCTGTACATTTGTTTTTCGGGAGATTTTGATTACTGTTTCAGTCTCTCTCTTAACTTGTGATTGGTCTATTCAGATTCCCTATTTCTTCTTGATTCAGTTTTGGGAGATTGTGTGATTTTAAGAATTTATCCATTTCTTCTAGGTTATCCAATTTGTTGGCATGTAGTTTTTCATGGTATTCTCTTATAATACTTTGTATTTCTGTGGTATCTGTTGTAATTTCTCCTCTTTCATTTTCAATTTTACTTATTTGAGTCTTCCCTCTTTTTTTCTTGGTGAGTCTAGCTAAGAGTTTGTAAATTTTTTAATCTCCTCAAAGAACCAGCTCTTAGTTTCATTGATCCTTTCTATTGTTTTTTTTTCTTAGTCTCTATTTCACTTATTTCTGCTCTAATTTTTATTATTTCTCCCCTTCTGCTGACTTTGGGTTTTGATTGTTCTTTTTCTAGCTCTTTTAGGTGTAGTTTTCTTGTTTATTGAGGTAGGCCTGTATTGCTATAAATTTTCCTTTTAGTACCACTTTTACTGCATCCCATAAGAGTCAGTTTGTTGTGTTTTCATTTTCATTTGTCTCCAGGTATTTTTTGATTTCTCCTTTGATTTTGTCATTAACCTAATTGTTGTTCAGTAGCATGTTGTTTAGTCTCCACATATTTGTGATTTTCCTACCTTTTTTCTTGTAGTTGATTTCTAGTTTCATAGCATTGTGGTGAGAAAAGATGCTTGATATGATATCAATCTTCTTAAATTTATTGAGGCTTGCCTTGTTTCCAAACACATAGTCTATCTTTGAGAATGTTCCATGTACACTTGAGAAGAATGTGTGTTCTGCTGGTTTTGGATACAATGTTCTGTATATATCTATTAAGTCCATCTGGTCTACTGTTTCATTTAAGGCCATTGTTTCTTTGTTGACTTTCTGTCTGGATGATGTATCCATTGATGTAATTGGGGTGTTGAGGTCCCCTACTATTATTATGTTGCTGTCAGTTTCTCCCTTTAGGTCTGTTAATAGTTGCTTTATATACTTTGGTATTCCTGTTAGGTGTATATATATTCATAAGTGTTATGTCCTCTTGGTGGAATATCCCTTTTATCATTATATGCTGCCCCTCTTTGTCTCTCCTTATCTTTTTTATCTTGAAGTCTGCTTTGTCTGATATAAGTATGGCAACACTTGGTTTCTTTGCTTGCCATTTGCTTATCATCTTCCATCCCCTCACTTCAACCAAATGGCAAGCAAAAGAAAGCAAGTGTTTTTTCTCTGTGGGTATTTTAAAGATGTTTCTCATGTTTTCTGGTTTGCAGTGTTTCTGATAAGAAGTCTGCTGTCATTCTTATCTTTGTTCCTGTGTATGTAATGTGTCTTTTTACTCTGGATGCTTTTGGTGTTTTCTGTTTATCACTGATTTTAAGTAATTTGATTATGATGTACCTTGGTGTGTTTTCTTCATGTTTCTTATGCTTGGTTTTATTAAGCTTTTTGGGTATGATGGGTTTATATTTTCATCAAATTTGGAAAAATTTTGGTTATTATTTCTTCCAATGTATTTTTGTTTCTCCCTGCCTCTCTAATCCTTCTGGAATTCCAATTCCGTGCATTAGCTTGCTTGATATTGTTACACAGCTCACTGAGGGTTTGTTCATTTTTTAAATAGTTTCTATTTCTGTGCCTTCAGTTTTACTAATCTTTTCTTTTGTGGTTTCTAATTTGCCATGTTTTTAATTTCGTATATTATATTTTTCATTTCTAGAAGTTCAATTTGGGTCTTTTTTATGTCTTATGCTTTCCTCTACCTTCTTGGTCATATGGAGTATATTTGTAATCATTCCTTTAACATTTCTATCTACTAATTTTTATAATCTCTGTCATTACTGAGTTCATTTTTATTGATTAATTTTTCTCTTTTTTGTGGGTTGTATTTTCCTGCTTCTTTGGATGACATAATATTTTATTAGATTCCAAACATTGTAGATTTTACATTACTGAGTATTAGATTTTTTTAAAAAATATATTCCTTTAAGTTTGAGAGTTTTGTCTTAGATATAGTTAACTCTGAATCTATTTGATCCTTTCAAGGCTTGCTTATTTTTTGAAGCTTACTTTTAAGCTTTGGTTTGGGCAATCTTCCATGTATAGATTGGACTCATTAGTGAGGCAATATTACTCTTATAATTCTATCTTTTTATTCTACAGTACTGCCATTCCCGCCTAGGTATTAGGAAGTCTTTCCACTCTGGCTGATGGGAACACAAACTTTTATTCTGAAGATTCCTTTGGAGATTGTTCCACCCACTCCTTTCTGGTGGTTCTTTCCCTGATCTTCATGGTTTTCTCTCCAACATGCATAGATTAATACTTAATCAAAGACTTGAGAGTACCTCTGCAAATCTCCAGAGCACTATATCTCTGTGTGACTACCTCTTCTCTGATAATCTGCTTCACAAATTTTAGCTGCCTTGGCCTCCCCAAACTCTGAACTCTGTTTCTGCAACTCACCAGGACAGCCTGTCTCTGTTTGGATTCCACCTCACTGCACTCACTTTTTCCAGCCAGTGAGCTGGGGCACTTGATGGGGTCAACTTGTTTGTTTGTTTTCTTTCAGGGATTGCATTCTGCACTGATTGTTATCCAGTGTTTGAAAACTGGGTGTTTTTATATATTTTGTCCAATTTTTAGTTTTTAAGGCTGAAAGGCACATTCTATTCCTATCTCATCAAAGATGGAAGCATAAATTTCTTCCCTTGGATTTTGTCCTGCTAGTTCCTTGCTATCTTGTCAGTTCTTTGATGCTTTTAAGGGTTTAAAAAATACTTTATCCAGCATGTTTAGTTCTTTTGAATAAGAAGTTTGGTTCAAATAGCTTGGGCTGTAATTATTAGAAGTGGAAATCCTTCTGATCTTTTCAATTAAAAAAATAGAAAAAGATTCTATGATATCTTCATAAAAGTGCGACAGTTGGTTGAGAGGAGGTGGATAATGCTGTGGTTCCTCTGAATAGTCAAAAGGATAAAATAAGGAAGCTGGGACATAGTTTAGGTAAGCCTGGGTAGAATTCCCAGGCTTGATCTGGTTTTTCATGGTATGGATACTACATGGTAAGTTACTAGCAACTGAGAGGTAGGATTCCTATAGTAGAAAATAATGGAATAAATTGAAGGAAGTTAGAGTGGGACAGTTACGATGGGTTGTTTTAATTTTCACCTAGATATTCTACATTTCCTCATTTCTCTACACTGTCAATTACATCTGGTATTTATACAAAGAGCTGAGGATGAAACACAAGCAGCATGGACAGAGCACATTTCCACCGGTAAGTTTTATTTAGAGCTAATAGTTAAGAACAGTGTGCTAAAAGAAACCCATATATCCTTGAAAAACACTCTAAGCACTCATGGCTGGCTAGGTGAATTCATAGAGGTTAATAAAGAAAAAGAAAAACCATGTTCTCATAGAGTTTCCATTGTGTTAAAATAATTTCCTCTTCTCTCTTGCCACCAAAAAAAGTGCATCTGATTATAGGAAACATTATTTACAGTACTCCCATTCTTGCCTGGTTCCATTCAGTATGGGAAATCTTTCTTGGCTCCATGCCAATCCATCACTGTTGCTAGAGTAAAGAAAATATCTTGGAGAAGAGTCAAGGAAAGTAGTCAGTCTGCTAATACAGGATTTGGGCTACAGATATTGGAAATGGAGAGTTTTTGTTCTTCTCTGCTATATTTCTCCAGTATGTGTGGGTAACCGATATTTGTTTGCAGAAGGGCAGACGAATTACTGTATGATTATCAGAAAACAAGACAAAACCAGGGAGCAGTTGTCTTACTTTCTTTGGTTTACAAAAAGTTTTGGGCACTGCCTAGCATTACAATTATAAAAGAGAGAAGAACACTAAGTCAGTACATCTGGATTCTTTTCTGTGAATGCATATTTTACATATTACATAATTCACCTATTTCAAGTGTACACTTCAATGGTTTTTAAATAAACTATCCAAATTGTACAGTTATCATCATAAATCAGTTTCAGAATGTTTTCTTCACCCTACTAGAATTCTTCATGCCTTTTACTGTTAATTCCCTTCCCATCTCCTGCACTAGGCAGCCACTAATCTACTTTCTGTCTCCACAGATTTTCCTTTTTTTGAACATTTCATATAGATGGAATCATACAATGTATAGTCTCTTGTGTCTGGTTTATTTCACTTAGCAGAATGCTTTAGAAGTTTATCCATTATAGCATGTATAAGTAATTCATTCCTTTTTATTGCTGAATAGTATTCTGTTGTTTAGTACTTTATACTAGGACTAGTTTCTTATTTCTGATTCCTTCAGTATATCACTATATCACTGAGCGATCTTGGCAGAGGACATTTTTATGATGTTAGAAATTTTCATTTCTTTAAATGTCTTTATATGTTTTAGTCGTCTTATAGACATCCAGTCTTCTTATTTCTGCAGTATTCATTTTGTTGTGGTTTTTTGAAGGGGAATTTTTATTTAAGGGCACCATGGAACAAATTAATCTGGAAAGCCTGCCAACATACCTTTCCCTACAGCCTACAGATCAGTTCTAGAACAAATGAAAGTGGTATACTGTCACACACATGATGAAACTCAATAAATATTTGTTGAGTGAATAAATGATACTATAGCATTGTGAAAAGAGCATTTGAAGGTGAATCAAGAGATCTGTCTTCTAGACCCAGTTCTTTAATTAATTTATTAATTTATTTATTTTAAAGATTGACACCTGAGTTAACATCTGGTTGCCAGTTTTCTTCCTTTTTTTTCCTTCTTCTCCCCAAAGCTCCCAAGTACATAGTTGTATATTCTAGTTGTAGGTCCTTCTGGTTGTGCTTTGTGGAACGCCTCCTCAGCATGGCTTGACAAGCAGTGCCATGTCCGCGCCAGGATCCAAACTGGCAAAACCCTGGGCTGCCATAGTGGAGCACACGAACTTAACCACTCAGCCATGGGGCCAGCCTCTAGACCCAGTTCTGTCATTTATCTCCTGTGTGACCTTGGCACATCATCTCCCTTTCTTGGGCCTTAATTTTTCATCATAAAATGAAGTGTTGGTCTGTGTGATCTTTAACGTCCCTTCCAGCTCTAAAATGCTATGATACTCTTGAATCCTCATCTGACTGACTTCTTAAGAAAATATTCTTCTTGCTTTTTTTCTAGCCTTGTTCTAGATACATACTGTTGGAGAAGGGGAGGGGCATAGAATGCTTTTAAAGCTTTTCTGTCGCCTTTTTTTTAAAAAAAAAGATTTTATTTTTCCTTTTTCTTCCCAAAGCCCCCTAGTACATAGTTGTGTATCTTTAGTTGTGGGTCCTTCTAGTTGTGGCATGTGGGACACTGCCCCAGCATGGCCTGATGAGCGGTGCCATGTCCGCGCCTAGGATTTGAACCGGTGAAACCCCAGGCCGCCGAAGTAGAGTGTGCGAGCTTAACCATTCAGCCATGGGGCTGGCACCTTTTCTCTCCTTTTTTTTCCTTTTTTGCTTTAAGGAGAAAGGGCAGTGGGGAGATCGTTAAAAAATTAACGTGAAGAGACCTCTTAAACAGCATCCTGAACAAGATATTACACTCTATACAAGCAGTGTTCAATAGAACTTTTTGCAATCATCAAAATATTTTATGTACTGTCCAGTTCAGTAACCACTAACCGTATGTGGCTGTTGAGTATTTGAAATGTGGCTGGCATGATCGAGGAACTGAATTTTTAGGGTTTTTTTTTAAAGATTTTATTTTTTTCCTTTTTCTCCCCAAAGGCCCCCCCGGTACATAGTTGTATATTCTTAGTTGTGGGTCCTTCTAGTTGTGGCATGTGGGACGCCGCCTCAGCGTGGCTTGGTGAGTGGTACCATGTCCGCGCCCAGGATTCAAACCATGGAAACACTGGCCGCCTGCACTGGAATGTGCGAACTTAACCACTCGGCCATGGGGCTGGCCCTGAATCTTTAATTTTATTTAATCTTGATTTTAATTTAAAAACAGGTAGCAGTGGCCACTGTATTGTAAGCACAGGACTATATTTTGGTGCCTTTTTCTCTTGTTTACCTCTGGGGACTCAAAACTTATAATTATTCTTCTATATTTTAAACTTGTATAGTTTCTCAACTCGCTACAATTTAGTAACGACTCATGGCTATATATCCTTTTACATATTTGTCTGCATATTTCTATAATCCTAGGGCTGGAACATACTACAAAGAGACAATTAGTTCATTTTCCTCCTTTCAGGCAAATGTCTAAAAAGTTCAACAGCCTTATGGGGATAGTATTTCAAGTTTTTGTTCATTCATTCATTCATTCATTTACAAGCTAAGAATTTGGAATTTGGGAGAAGTTATTCGGCCACAGAGTCATTTCCTAAAGAAGTTACCATGATGAGACCAGAAGCCAAGGGACAACATGGGGGAATATTTTTCCGTGACTTGGGCTCCTGGCAGGAGAACAAATTAATCTTTGAAGGAAAAGAGAGTTAATATAAGATTAACTCTCCTATATGTATTCTACTGCTTTCTATGCATACAAATGTACATACTATACTTTATAACTCATGCTACACTAGTTCCAAGAAGAAAAACTGGCCCCAAATTTTAACTCACTGCCTATTATTTTGTCATTATAGCTTTATACCAGGAGCCTTGAAGTTTTGGGGGGGGGGGGGGGGGGTTCCTTTTTCTTTTTTTCTTTTTGAGTTCTCTCTCTCTCTTTTTTTTTTAGATTTTTTAAAGTTTTTTTCCTTTTTCTCCCCAAAGCCCCCTGGTACACAGTTGTATATTCTTCCTTGTGGGTCCTTCTAGTTGTGGCATGTAGAACGTTGCCTCAGCATGGCTTCATGAGCAGTGCCATGTCCGCTCCCAGGATTCGAACCAACGAAACCCTGGGCCACCTGCAGCAGAGTGCGCGAACCTAACCACTCGGCAACGGGGCCAGCCCCTCTGTTTTTTTCTTTTTGAGGAAGATTAGCCCTGAGCTAACTACTGCCAATCCTCCTCTTTTTGCTGAGGAAGACTGGCCCTGAGCTAACATCCATGCCCATCTTCCTCTACTTTATACGTGGGACACCAACCACAGCATGGCTTTTGCCAACCGGTGCCATGTCCGCACCCGGGATCCGAACCGGCGAACCCCAGGCCACCGAGAAGCAGAACGTGCGAACTTAACCGCTGCGCCACCGGGCTGGCCCCTTGAGTTCTCTTTTAGATATGCTAGCAAGACTTCTGCCCTAAACTATTATCAGTAAGCTTTTTGTCAGAGATTAATTGACAGCCAGGTAAGAACAAGAATTAAACACAGGATAGCCACCTGATGGATAGAGGATACAATAAAAAGAGAAGAAGGCACGGGAGTGGGAGAGGTTACCAAAGACTAATTTATACTGATTTTTCTTTTTACCTAAAGTCGACACTGACTATCCTACTTGAAATCATTTGCTGTTCTTGACCCAAAGTTCTTAGGTAAAATCAATTACCCACCTCTGATTATTGATTAATTGCTCACTTAATGCATATTGATCCCTAACGTTACCATTCTAGAAGATAAGATAACTACCTTAAAACGGAAAAAGGCTTCTATTCGATTATCTTTTCAAGGCGTTCTGTTCAAAATCTTTCACCCTAAGTTCCCGGGAGGGACCATCCTTCTGTAAGTTGTTTTACAGAGTCTAACACAACTGTGGACTTTTGAAATATTCTTTCTTCTAAAGTCCAATAGGTCTTATATCTAAAGGTCTTATATCCAAATAGATCCTGCCCTATTATACTAACCCTGGCTTATTATGCTTTCTGCTAGTCATTTTCTACATAACTTTCACTCCACCCATAAGGTCTGAAAAGTCCACAACTCCCTGGATCTAAAAGAGAAGAATATTGAACTGTTATTAGAAGATGGAGGATTACTGTGTGGTTTCATATTTGTCTTCTTAAGAGAATGTATTCTGGTATCCAAATCTTATATTAAGCTACTTCCTGCAGGCTCTCTCTGTGGCTATTGTTGTTGTTGTACTTTTTAGAAGATAGTCATACAGATAAAATTCTCTTATCTCCAATCCTAAGGAAATAATTATTTCATTGAATTTTATAGCAAATATTGCTTGACTGAAGCAGGCTAGCTCTTGGGAATTTTTGTTCTATTAAGTGTTTAAGTGATGACCTGGTATTTATTATAACGTGGTTGGCAATATTCTAAGACATTACTCACACTTATTCTTTTCATAGGTTATAGATTATACTTGTCAGGTTGGCCAAATAGCCATCATTTTGTCAAGGTAAGATTTTTGCTTTCCTTCCTAGCAAGGTATAGATTCTCATTACTCTGGGGTCCAGATGGGAACAAATAGGAAGACAATGCCATTTATTTCCATTGAATCTGTCACTCCTAGGTCTTCATGGAGCCTTACTGAGTAGGAAGCAACATATATGTGATCATTTTCCCAGGTAGAATAGGCAAGCAGTTTGAAATTGCAGATTTTGGTTTTAGCCACAATTTTGCCATCAACTCTATGTGACGTGCAACAAATATTTCCCTTTAAGTCTTTAGACTTCAAATTCCTTTTCATATATCATAAAGAGTTCTAATAGATGGCTTTCAAGATCTCATCCATCTTTATAACATTGAATGAGACTCTTACAATTATTAAGCCCAGAAAGGGTCTGGATCTCACCTAAAGTGGTGGTCATATCAGAATTGGTTTTAAACTTTGTAACTTTTACTCCTGGATCTTTTCCTCTTACAAGGAGCTGGATATATTTAGCTGGATAAATAATTGATTATTTAAAAGTATGCTTTAAAATTATGGGAGAAAAACTCCCAGGAAGGGGCTGATGCGAATGAAATTGTTCCTGGTCACCATGAAAGTTGAAACAGACTAAGCACAGAGTTCGTTCGTAGATTTTTTCCTTTCACTTTGACACACTTGGATTTTTATCTGATTGCACAACTCCCAGAGATTCCCTATGAAACTGTGTTAGGGCTTATTAACTGAGGTATAAAATGCATTTCCCACTTCACTTTCCCAGGAACTGAAAAAGAAGGAATACTTAAAGTTTTTGAAGTATTTTTCTTGAAGAAATTAAATGTGTATGTATTTATGGAGAGTGGTGGGGTGATAGAGTTGGGAGATGAACAGGAGAATATTTTGCAAAGGGGAAAGGGCATGAAAAAGTCTGAATACTAGGATGATAAGTTTTTTTCCTCCCAGCCTGATACCTCTACTGTTGATGATACCTGTATTCTGTCTGGGCAATGCCAGTGAATGTTTCCACAACTTCAGCCAGAGCCACAGGTAAGGAGCAAATCTGTCATTTTCATGGTAGACTACGTGTATTCTTTGCTATAAACAGAGATGGGAGAAGACTTTGTACATACATTCTGGCCAAGATGCTTGTATTCTAAATGGGCTGTGGAACAACATATAGTCAAGGCTAAAAGTGCAGAAGTAGCAATATAAGACAAACTGACTAGAAGATAATGAGTCTATGAGAAGGAACAAGGTGTTAGGGGCAAGGGTTAGCAAAATGATAAGTAAAATTGCATTCTCATTAACTTTTGTAGCCCCAAATGGGTATCTCTCTAGTCTTAAATCTGTAGCAGTTACTCCTGTCCATTGATTTTTTTCCTAGATGTATCCTGATGTACTCACCACCATCAGCCATGGCTGAACTCTTGCCTTCTGCCGACGCATCAGTCTGTAGCACACTTTATTTTTATGGGCTCACCATTTTCCTAGCCAGCTTTCTACTCAGCCTCCTCACCATTGTGGTATGGTGCCACCCTACCTGCCTTTATGGAAAAAGGGGGAATTGGGAGGGATGGGGCAGTATTCCCAGGGCCTGGGAAAGGTGGGGTGGAGAGGCACTTCCTATAGTCCCTAGAACTAAGAAAGTGGCTAGGAGATATTGACAATTGAATTATTATCTCAGTCTTTTGGACTTCCCAAGATCAAATGATGAGTGGGGAAAAGAGCATGTATTCATTATGTGAGAATTATGCTCACTCTAGAACTAATGTATGTTCCTGTGGATTCTCATGGAGGACCAGACCAAAAAACTAGTATGTGTCAAATATATCCTTTATACAGGTTGACACTCTGGAACATAGGACATATGCTTTGATTTAATTTTCCAAATAATGAAAGAGTTTTCTTTTCTCAATTCTTTATTGGCTATAAATTTGCATTTATGCTATGATTAACTGGAGTTCAGGTGCTAAGTGTCTCAGGCAGTTATTAAATACTCATTTGACATCATCAGAATGATGTACGATTAAAATAATCAGCCATGGGTATGTTATTTATACATAACTGCCCAGTAAAAATCAGTAAACTTGCAAATATACCTTTTTATTTGCCATATCTACTTTTCAGTATTATTTTCTCCTCTCCTTATCTGCCAGTTCAAGGATTACAAATTATGTGCCTGCAGACCAAATTTATCCCACAAGTATGTTTTATTTTGCTGGCACAGCGAGCACATGTGAACCAAATATAATTGTGGAGAATTTCCTTTGAGAATTCAAAAACAAGTTATGGAAATAGCTTAGCCCAAATCAGCAGCTTTGTAGAATGCACAGTGACTAGTTTATATTAAAATGGCTTTGATAGTTTACATTTAGAACTGATTGACAAGAGAGACAGGTCTCCCAAAGCCTGGCACCCTGGGGATCCCCTGTTTGCTTCTTCAGAATAACCCAGGCTTCAGTGGGCATTCAGAATTAGCATTCTGATTGTTTTTTAATCAACAGCTGGTAAACTGATTTTACTAGACATAAATATTCTCAGGTAAGTTCAGGCTTCCTTTTGATTCCTATGTCTGTGGGGAAAGAAAACTACATGGCTCAACTTAGTTGAGTAATTGGGTTATTAACTTAGAGAGTGGATCTGGATTATTAAGGAAAAGTTTCAGATTTGTTACCAAGATTATTACCTAATTTACTCCCTACAAAAAGCACATTGGACTTCTGACCTGATTTATATTTCTTTTGTTAGCTAAATCTTATTCAGATAGCCCCCAAATGGAGGCAAAAACAATCTGTTTTCCAGCTAAAGACAAAAAGAGACTTCCTAAACCTCTTTTTGCTTAGAGTTCAGAATTTAAGCTTAGCCACTAAAGTGTTCTAAGTAAAGTATTTATTTTAAGGATATTTAAAGTGCTAAAGCATTTATTTTAAGGGTATTAAGCATAGAACACTTTCTAACACAATCTCTAATAAAGTGTTTTGAAAGAGGGTCAGGTTAGATCTTAGTTTTAACTTTCCATGCATATTGTGATTAACCTCAGGAAAAAAAAGGCTGAGGGTTGATGTAAGGTTTGTGTATTGAACATGGTAACTGTAAGTTTGGCTAATATCTATCCATTTCCTTAGCCAAGCAAGAGTTCACTCTGAAGATAATTTTCTCTCAGAAAAACCTTGGTGTCAGATGGTAATGACAGGACAGTGGTCTTTCCTGCTGTCAGATCCCAAGAGAATGATCCTTCTTAAATGGTAGGAGAATAGACCTGGGAAGTTTTACTGAGCCTTAAGTAAACTACTCACTGTTCTCCCCATGTCAGGTCTTACTCATCCAAGCCCAGACACTGTATAAGAAGTTTGTGAAATCGACTGGCTTTCTGGGGAGTGAACAGTGGGCAGTGATTCACATCATGGAGCAGCGAGTGCGCTTCTACCCAGTGGCCTTCTTTTGCTGCTGGGGCCCGGGTGGGTATCTTAATGGAAAGAGCTGGGCAATGAAGAGGCAACTACTGGGTTCTGATCAAGCAAAGTGGTCTCACCAAGAAAGATGACTGCAGACACCTGTCCAACTTGTAAAATTTCCATTAGTCCCACCTCTATTTCAAGTTCTTCCCAACCCAACCTCCTTAACTTTCTTTTTCTTATGTTTTAGAAATTAAGATAATTAGACATGAGCTGCAACCTGATATGCAAGGAAATGTCCTGACAGAACTCAGAGATATTAACACCTGCCCTTCCTACTACATAAAGTTGTAGTGAGGATCAGATTGGATAATATTTGTGAAAGAGCTTGGTAAATCCTAAAATGTTAAGAAGTATAACTTATCTTCCTGTGGTATGTCTTGCCACCATTGCTACACTAATAAATCTGCAAAGTTTAATCAATGAGGAGTAGAGGTTGGAGACCCAAGGCTCAGTGGTTTATATAACTGATTAATCTCACTGCTAGTCTTCATTATGCTTATAGTTTGTATTCTCACAATGCTTAGGCACGTATACTAAAGAAGTTTATGCTCAAGCAGCCAGGGCTGGCAACAAGATTTATACTTTGTGTTTTCACAGCTGTCATTCTGATGATCGTAAAGCTGACTAAACCACAGGACACCAAGCTTCACATGGCCCTCTATGTTCTCCAGGTAACGCCTTCAACATCCAGCATCTCTATTCTCACAGCCTCATATCCTATTCTCTTACACTGTCGTTACTCAGTAAGCACACATTTTTCCCTCAGAGTATTTATTTCTACATTGCAAAGGAGAAATGTATTATTTATATTCAGTTATGAAGAAGTTAAATTTTCCTCACAGATGAAGTAGATACTTTAGTGAAAGTGCTGCCATGCATTCCAGAGCATGTATGTCTCTGGTCAATTTCATTTTATTGATGTGTTTTTAAGGGATGGGTAACGAAAAACAAGATCTACCAGATAATGTTCTTATGAAACACTGATAGTGACGTGACTCTCTCCCAACCAGAGTGAATTGAGTGGGATAAATTTTCTATTCTAGGTGAATGGGGAGGGAGGCATAGAGAAACGGAATGATTCTCTTTTCCTTGTTTACCAGATTTAAGAAAGCTTTTTGGACTATCTGACTGTGTGATAGGGCAGTTTTCCCAAGCCTCACCTGGGAAATGGGGAAATAATGAAGGGCATTGAAGCCACTTCCTTGTCCTTATGTATACACTAACAAATATGACCACGTCTCAGTCATCCATGACAAGGTACAATATGAAGAGTGAGTTCAGGAAGAACTAGAAAAATATAAAAAACTGATGCCAGATCTTGAGGTTTGAGATAGAGGAAATATGACAATGCTTTATAAATAAGGGGAATGGGGACTATTCCTTAGATCTCTGAAAACCTGAAGGATGGGCTCCATCACCCCTTCATCTCCTCCAGGCTCTAACAGCATCATCCCAGGGTCTGCTCAACTGTGGAGTATATGGCTGGACACAGTACAACTTCTACTACCTAAAGCAAGAGGCTCGGCGTGATGCGGACACCCAGACACCATTATTGTGCTCGCAGAAGAGATTCTATAGCAGGGGCCTACATCCATTGGAATCTACCCTTGCTTTTGCCACCAGCACCTCCACCATTCTTTGAAACTATAATACTGGATCATCCAAGGACTGGAGTTATTCTACACTAATGGACGGGGAAGAGTGTTGTGGAAGAGCATCTTAAGTCTTTTCTAACCATGCTTTAAACTCTGGAAGTGAAAGGGGATATAGTGCCTTGGTTAGTAGCTATTCTAGGTGAATTGTGTAGGACCTCTCCATTATTCATAGATTGACTAGTGATTCTTAAAGTCTTTATTCAGGGAAATGAAGCCACTTTCCATCTAAGAGATAGACTCGTATTACCTTAATGAATATTATATTTGTCTAAGTCTCTTCTAGAAAAAATAAATTCCAGATTATTATTTATACGTGCCGTTACCAGACTCTCTACTCCATGGCTGTGGGGGACGTAGGGTGGCACGCAACAGCGTACTCAGATCTTACCATTGCTATTTCTCTCTCTCTGAGGTTGGACAAAGAAAGTCTTGGATTTCTGTTCTTTGAAGTTTTGGGAATTCATAAGAAGCAAGGACAATCACTGTCAAAAAAGTGGCAGTGGGATGCTCAGACACACCACATCCTAGTCTCTAGTATGTTCAGTGCTGTTCTAGATCTTGACAATAGGGACCATCCTGCTCTAGAAAATTAAGGCCAATCTTTTGAAGTTACAGGGGATTATAAAATTTAAAAGAAATCAGAACTAAAAGAACTCTAGAAATCAAAAACTCTCAACTCTCATTTACAAGCAGAATCCAAGGTAGGTTCCATAGTGCCTAGACATAGAATTAAGTTGAAGCACATGAACTTGCCATTTTTGTGGGTGGAAACGGTCTAATCTCAATTTTACATGGTTCAACTTAACAGTAAATGCTAAATATATGCTTATAGAATAAATGAATGAATAAGTGAATAAATGACTGATAAGTAGAATTTGAACCTTTTGGGAAAGAAAAGATTCTCAGACTGCAGAGCTTCATTTATAAGTAGTAATATCTAATCTGTTTCTTCCTCTTCAATTACATAACAAGGGATGTTTGGTCTCTCTGGTTAAGTTATGAACAAGGTCAGTGTGAGGCAAGGGCATCAGGTACTGTGATGCTGAAACAAAGGGGAAAGCCAAATGGACCAAGTGACTGGAATGATAATCAACTAAAGCATCTGGAACTAATAATCAGATGCTTCTCACCTAATAAATTCCCTTGATCTGTCCAAGGAAAAATCCTTAAGATTAGAGAAAATTGACAGAGTAGATTACAATGGAGGATTATACAGAATACTCTGAAAAGTAAGTTCCAGAGGTTTTTCCAAAGGAGCTTTCTATAACATGTTAGGGAGCTCAATAATAGCTCTTTAGGTTTTAGGCCATGAGCTTTTAGCCTTACAATGGAGGGTAACCTGGCCTTGTTCCTTCAAGATCACATCTTGAGACCTCTCATTGCCCCTGCTCTGGAGACTCTGATTTCTGGATAGCACAGAACAAGAAAGATTACCTCAGCTAGGCAGCTGCTTTAACTTCTTTTAATTTAAAAACTAGTAAACATTTGACATATAGAAAGACAGACAGAAACAAGAAAGACGTCCCATTTTCCATAGACCTTGAGGGACACCAGAACTAAGGAGTCTGATCCTTAAAAAGTCCTTCCATTGTCACTTCATATTTGGCTTTGTTACCAGAAATAAGGTAATTATTAAATGTTTGTTAGGTTTGTTCACTTTGCTTTTCTGATGAATTTTTTGCATTGACACTGGTCTTAGATTTTCTATGGTTGCAGGCAAACAAAAGGATAGTAGGAATGAGAAATAATAAAAGGCTAGACACAACCAGATTAGGATTCTCAGCTTTTCATCATACTGAGAGTCAGAGGGGACACGTGGAGCTGCCCCCATAACCCTTGAATTTACATGTAGGAGTGGCATAGATGTAGACACAGTGGCAGTTCTTTAAATTGTTGCAAATATTCTTCCAGTGATAATTTGTCCAGGTTGCAGTCATAGTGGAGTATAGTGGTATCTAAGCAGGTTCCATTAATACAGATCTTCTGTGGACCATGTAGGATACCATCCTTCACCTTCTACTTGTCAGCCGTGTCTATGACTTCAAAAAACTCTGCACCCCAACACCATGTGTCCTGCATGGCGAACTAGGTAAGTCTTTGATATTTTGGGGGTTTTTTTGGTTTGTTTTTTTGAGGAAGACTAGCCCTGAGCGAACATCCGTGTCCATCTTCCTCTATTTTTTATGTGGGATGCCTGCCACAGCATGGCTTAATAAGCAGTGCATGGTCTGTGCCTGCGATCTGGGCTGGTGAACCCTGGGCTGCCTAAGCGGAGCATGCCATCTTAACTGCTGTGCCACTGGGCCAGCCCATGTTTGATGTTTTTTAATGCATGGGAGCCTTTGGATGTTTTCACATAGCAGCCTCCCACATTTTACATCTTTGGCCTTGCACTTGCTGACGATTTTAAACATCTGTTTAGATTCACTGCCACGATTTCCAAACCTGTCTTCCTTGGTATTCGTGTAATGATAACAACTTTCCTGGGCAACTTTCCAAAGACTTTAACACACTGATTCTCCAGGCTTCAGTAGGGGCTCTGTTAACAACAACCTTGTTCTTTGCAAAGTGTGCCATCTTGCTTTTAGGTATCTGTCTGGTACCACTTAGAGGTGCCATTATAGTATTCTGGGAGATCACACTCATCCATGCTGAGGTGACAGGATGTGGTTGCCTTTAGAAATTTGCAGTTTTTGCAGCACGATCCAAATGCACAATCTGAACCCTTCTTTAACTGGCATGAGGGCAGACAGCAGTAATCCTTTTGACAATCAAAGACACTGCCATAATCACATTCTTCTCCTTTATCTACTATTGTATTCCCACGGTATGGCTTTCCAAAGGAGCTTTGGAGCTCAGCTTTATTAAATAGGCAGTCCCCTCTGTGCTTATGCAACAGCTAGTGGAGGTAGTAGAAGCTGCAGTTGCTGAAGCCCCTATCTACGGTAGTAAATTCATGCATAGTGCAGAGGTTTGGCCATGTTACTTGCAGGCCACATGGTGATGCTTCATTCCCAAATTGTGGCTAAGATCATGAGCCATGAGAGCTGTGAAATGTGGTATATCTTTATGAGAGAAAGATTCAACACTGCTTGCTTTCTTGGCAGTGTAGATACCTCTAAAAAATGCATGGCCCTGGTACTTCCCAAGACTTTGGCCAATAATCGTATGAGCAACATCATGCTTCACCCTTCTCAAAAGATGCCAGTCTCTCTGGCGATTAAAATTTTGAAGTGTTTCCTGCAAATTTCAGGATTTGCATTAAGTTTATCTCTGTTCATTTCTCTAACCCAGTAAGCACTACTTTCACATTTAGCTCCTTCGTGTACCTGTTGACCAGAGCATGGACATCCATTACCATCATTTGCGTTGTTTTGGTTACACTATTATTCCACATTTGAGACCACTTACTGTCAACCACAGTAAACATTTCCACATACTTGGGAAGTGACCACGTATAGGGCATAGGAACTAAGGAGGGTCTGTTCTCCTCTGAAGTTGTAAAGTGGTTAAGAGCTCTTCCTGTTCATCTCCACTGATTGCACAAGTCTCACTTAATTTTAACAATATGCTGTAAACCGTATGTTCAGAATTCTTTGACGAATATATAGGCTTGATGCCAAAGACAGTATGATGTAGGATCAGGATTACCTTTAGCCCTGAGCAAGTGCTGATAGTCACAAGAGAATCCAGGTCACTCTCTGAATACCCAGTCATCCTGATAAAAGATATGTCCAAACCTAGTTTCCCATTTTGATGTGTATAAACAGAGAAATTCTTGACAAATAATTCTTTTGCTTTAAATTAATAATATGCCATTTCCCTTTTATGAGCAAGACATAGGACACCTTTTCTGCTTTTTTCCCCCAATCCTCTGAACTTCATCAATTTTCTAGGGATGACTATTTAGTAATAAAGAGATTCCCACTTACAATGCATCCCATGAAGAATAGTCACTATCAGCAATAAGATGATAAACAGCTTAATATGAGAAGGGCCCTTTCTTAAATGCCCCATCCAAGGATTCCTGGAAGAAAAATTACTCCAAACCTTGCCCATGGCCACTTGATTTCATAGAAGAAAGGCCAATGGGGAGACAAAGTTTACTAACCAGGGTTGTCATTGTTGTGACCCAATTGAAACAGCTAATGAATTTGAACATGTTTTAATATGTCTAAGGGCCATTTTTATATTTTTAATAATTGTTCATGTCTTTTCTGCTTTTCCTGTCAAACTTCTGGTCTTTTTTTATCTCGACGTTTTCCCCCAACTTTATTGAGGTATAATTGTATATATTTAAAGTGTACAACATGATGAGTAGATATATGTATATATTGTGAAATATTTATTTATGGTGAATATAAATTTTCTAAAAGACAGAAGAACTAGAAAAGTTAAAGTAATTTTGGAAAACAACAACATGGGAGGAACTGCTCTACTGAATTTCAAGACTGTGTGGTATTGGTGTTGGGATAAACACATAGATTAATGGAACAGAAGAGAGAACCCAGAAATAGGGAGCCCACACATGTATGGCCAACTGATTTTTGACAAAGGAGCAAAAGCAATTCCATGGAGGAAGGAGTCTTTTCAACAAATGGTGCTGAAAAAATGGATGTACATAGATAATAAAATGAACCTCAACCTAAACCTTAAACTTTATATAAAACTCAAAATAGATCATAGATTTAAGTGTAAAATATAAAACTATAGAACTTCTTAGAAGAAAACATAGAACATCTTGGGACCTAGGGCTTAGTGAAGAATTCTTGAACATAACACCAAAAGCATGGTCCATAAAAGAAAAAATCCATAAATTGACCCTCATCAAAAGTAAAAACTCTTGCTTTGTGAAAGACCCTGTTAAGAGGATGAAAAGACAAGCTACAGACTGGGAGAAAATACTTGCAAGCTGCATATCTGATAAAAGACTCATATCTAGAATATATAAAGAACTCTCACTAGCCAACTATATCAAAGCAAACAATCCAATTAGAAAATGGGCAAAGACATGAAGAGGTATTTTACTGAAGAGGATATACGGATGGCAAATAAGCACATGAAAAGATATTCAACATTAGTAGACATTAGAGAAATGCAAATTAGGACCCTGTGAGCAATCACTACAGACCTATTAGAAGAGCTGAAATTTTAAAAATACACAATGCTAACTGTTGCTGAGGATTCAGAGAAACTGGATCTTTCATACATTGCTGGTGGGAGTGTAAAATTATATAGCAATTCTGAAAAATAAACAGTTTTTTAAAAAACTAAACAAACACCACAAGACTCAACAATTACACTTCTAGACATTTATCCCAGAGAAATGAAAATTTGGCAATTTGGACTAGTAGACACCATAGATCCTTCCCACTGCTCAGCACAGAATGAGCAGATGAAAAATCCCAGCTCAGTTTTTCCCTGAGGAGAGAGAGTTGATCCATGCATTAAGTGCCCCAACTTCTTGAGGGCTGCTCAAAGAACTGGCATCTGTCTTGCCAGACTTGGAGCCCTGATGAATCTGGTGCAGAATAGCCACCTGGAGGAGACTAGAGATGGTGGTTTGGACTGGTAAGATGCCGTAGCTGCTTCCCCTGGCTCCAGCACAGAGCAAGCAGACAAAAACCACAGCTGCCAGCTCCCTTAGAAGGGCAAGTGTTGATAGAGGCCCCCAGAATCTCTGGCTGGACTGATTGGTGGGGGTCTTCTGTATGAGATCTGTCCATGAAGACTGAGAGAGGTGCCTACTTTGTCTAATACACAGACACCAACACAGAGAGTCAAGGAAAATGAATCAAAGATGTTCCAAATAAAGGAGCAAGATAAATCTCCAGAAACTGCCCTAGTGAAATAGAGGTACATAATTTACCTGATGGAGAATTCAAAATAGCTGTCATAAAGATACTCATAGAGGTCAAGAGTACAGTGCATGAACAAAGTGAGAATTTCAACACAATGATAGAAGATATAAAAAAGCACCAGACAGAAAACATGGAGCTGAAGAACATAATAGCTGAGCTGAAAAAGTCACTAGAAGGGTTCAATATCAGATTAGATCAAGCAGAAGAAAGGATCAGTGAACTCAAAGATAGATCATTGGCAATAATTCAGTCAGAAGAGCAAAATGAAAAAGAGTGAAGAAAGCTTAGGGACTTATGGGGTACCATGTAGACAACCAATATACACATTTTGGGAGTTCCAGAAGAAGAGAAGGAAAAAGGAACAGAATTATTATTGAAAGGAATAATGACTGAAAACTTCCAAAATCTGGAGAAAGAAATAGACATACAGATCCATGAAGTATAGAGAACACAAAACAAGGTGAATGCAAAGATGTCCACACTGAGACACATTATAATCAAATTGTCAAAAACCAAAAACAGAAAGAGAATTTTGAAAGAAGCAAGAGAAAAGTGAATTGTCACATGCAAGGTAATGTCCATAAGACTCTCAGTATTTTTTCAGCAGAAATTTTGGAGGCCAGAAGGGAGTGGCATGATATATTCAAAGTGTCAAAGAAAAAAACTGTCAACCAAGGATACTTCACCTGGCAAAATTGTCCCTCAAAAACGAAGGAGAAATAAAGTGTTCCACCGACAAAAGCTGAGGGAATTTATCACCACTAGAACTGCCTTAAAAGAAATGTTAGAGGAAGTTCTTCAAGTTGAAATGAAAGAATGCTAAAAAGCATCACAATAGCATAAGGAAATATGAAACTCATTGGCAAAAGTAAACATATAGACAAATATATAATACTGTATTACTGTAATGCTGGTGGGTAAATCGTTTTTAATTCTGGTATAAAAGTTAAAAAACGAAAGTATTAAAACTAACTAAAAATGTGTTAAAAGATACACAATATGAATAGATGCTAATTGTACCAATAACAAATTGGAGAAGGGGAGAAGTTAAAGTGTTGAGTTTTTATATGTGATTAAGCTAAAGTTGTTATTAGCTTAAAATAGACTGTTATGACTATAAGATATTTTATGTAAGCCACAAGATAACCACAAAAAATGCCAATAGAAATTACACAAAAGAAAAAGAAAGGAATTAAAGTACATCCATACAAAAAAAACAACAAAACAAAGGAAGACAGCAAAAGAGGAAGAGAGACAAAAGAACTACAAGACTGAAAACAACAAAACTGGCAATAGTAAGTTCTTACCTATCAATAATTGCTTTAAACACAAGCAGATTAAACTCCCCAACCAAAAGATACAGAGTGGCTGAATGGGTGAAAAAACAAGACTCACCTATATGATGTCTATAAGAAATTCACTTCAGTTTTAAGAATATACATAGGCTGAAAGTGAAGGGATAGAAAAAGACATTCCATGCAAATGATAACCAAAAGAAAGCAGGGGTGACTATACTTATATTAGACAAAATAGACTTTAAGTCAAAAATTCTCACAAGAAGGACATTATATAATGATAAAAGGAGCAATCCACCAGGAAGATATAACAGTTATAAATTTATATGCACCTGACATCAGAACCCTTAAATATGTAAAGCAAGGATCTGAATAGACACTTTTCCAAAGAAGACATACAGATGGTCAACAGGTCCATGAAAAGATGCTCAACATCACTAATCATCAGGGAAATGCAAATCAAAAGCACAATGAGATATCACCTCACACCTGTTAGAATGGCTATTACAAAAAAGACAAGAAATAAGAAATGTTGTTGAGGGTGTGGAGAAATTGGAAGCCTTGTGCACTGTTGGTGGGAATGTAAATTGGTGCAGCCACTATGGAAAACAGTATGGAGGTTTCTCAAAAAATTAAAAATAGAACTACCATATGGTCCAGCAATTCTGCTTCTACATGGTTATCCAAAGGAAACAAAAACACTAACTTGAAAAGATATGTGCACCCCCATGTTCAGTACAGCATTATTCACAGTAGCCAACACATGGATGCAACCTAGGTGTCTATTGATTGAAGAATGGGTAAACAAAATGTGTATGATAGTCCCCCCTTATCCATGGTTTCACCTTCTGTGGTTTCAGTTACCGGCAGTCAACTCTGGTCTGAAAATATTAAATGGAAAATTACAGAAAAAAATGATTCATAAGTTTTAAATTGTTGTTCTGAGTAGCAAGATGAAATCTTGCACTGTCCTGCTCCATCCCACTGGGACATGAATCATCCCTTTGTCCAGCATATCCACACTGTATATGCTACCTGCCCATTAGTCATTTAGTAGCCATCTTGGTTACCAGATCAACTGTTGAAATATCACAGTGCTTGTATTCAAGTAGCCCTTATTTTACTTAATAACTGCCCCAAAGTGCAAGAATAGTGATGCTGGCAATTAGGATATGCTGAAGAGAAGCTGTAAAGTGCTTCCATTAAGTGAAAATGTGAAAGTCCTCAACTTAAGAAAAGAAAAAAATTGTATGCTGAGATTGCTAAGAACAAATCTTCTATCTGTAAAATTGTGAAGAAGGAAAAAGAATTTCATGCTAATTTTGCTGTCGCACCTCAAACTGCAAAAGTTACAGCCACAGTGTGTGATAAGTGCTTAGTTAATACGGAAAAGGCATTAAATTTGTGAGTGGAAGACATGAACAGAAAATGTGTTCTGATTGAGGGCAACATGTTGCACCAGAAAGCTTTGGGCCTGTACAAAGACTTCAGCAAGGGATTCCCTGGCACCAAGCAATTTACTGCAAGTAAGGAATGGTTACGCAGATTCAGGAATAGGTTTGGACTGAAAGACAGAGAGACCATATTCACGTAACTTTTATTACAGTATATTGTTATAATTGTTCTACTTCATTGGTTGTTATTAATCTCTTACTGTGCCTAATTATAAATTAAACTCTATCATAGGTATGTATGTATAGGAAAAAACATTGTATATATAGGGTTTGGTACAATCCACAGTTTCAGGCCTCCACCAGGCGTCTTGAAACATATGCCCCATGGATAAGGGGGGACTACTGTATATATATACACACACAACAGAATATTATTAAGCCATGAAAAAGAAGGAAATCTTACCGTTTATGAACGTGGATAGACCTTGAGAGCATTAGGCTAAGTGGAATAAGTCACATAGAGAAAGACAAATACTATATGATCTCACTTATATGTGGAGTTTAAAAAAGAGAAAAAGAGGAACTCATAGATAGAACAAATTAGTGATTGGCAGAGGCAGGGGCTGGGGGGTTGGTGAAATGGGTGAAGGTGATCAAAAGGTACAAACTTCTAGTTATAAAATAAAAAGTCCTTATTTGTAAATAAATACTGCATTAATACTGTATTGTATATTTGAAAGGAGCTAAAAGAATAGATCCTAAAAGTCCTTCTGAGAAAAGAAAATTTGTAACAATGTGTGGTGATGCTTGTTAACTAGACTTATTGTGGTGATCATTTCACAATATATACAAATAAAAATCATTATGTTGTACACTTGAAACTAATGTCAATTATATCTCAGTAAAAATTAAAAAACAGCAAGCTTTAAAAAAAGTATAGTTTGGACATACAAAAAGCTAAATTTTTGTCAAACTAGTTTAATACTTTGTCTTCGTTAGGGCATAATTACATCCATGTAAGGTTATGATGATGTGATCTGGGTTTTCAACAGATTATCTTAAAAACTGTTTTTTTCCTCTCACTTGTCCCCAGAGAATGGAATAGAGTCTGATTCCAGGCTATGAGCATATTCTCAGAAGCACTCCTACAGAAACAAGAAAGGATGTCAGGTCAGGTCCAAGGAGAGAGATGGTCTATCCGAGGCCCCCAGCAGGGCATGACCCCTGGACCCCAGGAGCATTAAAATCTGCAGCATCCAAATGTGTTTTATTTCACCCATTTTAATTTTCCTTTTTTCCCCCAAATCTGGATAAAAATGTAGAACCTGTGCTTTGAGTGACGAAGGGAAGAGTCTCTGCTGGCCTGAGGCAGCACAGACAGGACAATAGCTGCCCAGGGAAAGTAGGTAACGGATGGCAATAAATCACAGTAAGAATTTTGGGGGGGAGTTGGTGTCAAGATGGCAGCATAGGCGGACTCTGAAGTCACCTCCTCCCACGGACACAACCAAGTTACAGCTATTCTTGGAACAATTACCCCTGAGAGAGAACTGAAAACTGGATAAAAAGAACCCCTGCAACAAAGGGCAGTCCTGACTGAAGTTAAAGAGGGAGAAATTCCTCTCTGGAGAGAAAAAAGCCACCTTTGCAAGCTGCAGAGATTCACGGCTGGCCAGGAGCAATCCTGAGGTATGAAGCCTTCCCTGGAGGAGCAGGGGAGCTGAGCAGGGAAGTGTTACTGCTATAAGCCTCCTTTGGACTCAGCACAACTGAGAAAGTCTCATAATATCTGGCTTTGCTGTCTATTAACTACAACGGAGAATACCCCTAGAAAAGCTATTGGACATAAGCAGAAAAAAGCCAGCTCTTAAAGGGCCCAAGCACAAATTGACCCATTTCAGAATGCAAGCTAAAGTCAGCAGAAAGAAAGGTGCACACTTTGGTAAAAAGAGACTCACCTGATAGGCTCTGGGTGCATCTCAGTGAGAGGTGACACCTCTCCAGGGATTGAGACATTGGTGGCAGCCAATATTGTGACCTAGTAGAGGTGTAGTGACACAGATGCTGGCAGACACCATTGGAGTTCTTTCTCTGACCTGTTAGCCCAGGGTCTGCCCTGTGTACTAGAGCACTGATTTAATCCAGCTCAGCCAGGACAGGCAGCCCACCCTAGCGACTGGCCCCACCCAACAGGAAGCCCTCAGGCAACTTGTCAGCCTGCATAGACTGGGTGCCTGGATCCCCTGCAGGCAGGCGAGTAGGTCTGTGGGGCAGGGCGTGAGTGAGGAGTGGGTGGAGTGTGTGGGTGTTGGTGGAGTTTGTGGGGGCCTCTGCAGTGGGGCAACTGGGTCAGAATCAGTGGGTTTGGAAGTGTGCATGGGGCAGGACTGTGTTGATGGTATGTGTAGGGTTTATCAGTGGCAGAAGTCCTGTGCTTCTCAAACAGCCACATAGGGGATCAACCCCACCTTCCAAAGCCTGAAACAATTGAGTGCTCCCATGCCTGAGAGATCTCCCAGATGAGACAGCTGACAACAGCCTTGCAGGCCAGAGGCCTACAGCAATTGTAAGCCTAGCAACCAGCTATGCTGGGGGCCTACTGACTTAACAGAAAAACTGCAAGAGGAATGTGCTATTAGACCTTGCAGCCACCTGTGCTGGGGCTCCCCACACCCAATAAAGTGACTGAAGGATCCGTAGCAGCCACATGCAGTTGAGCATTACAACTAACTGGCCAGGTGGACAACCTAGCCTCCCAGGGCACCTATGGCAAGATAAACCCTGTCACAACAGAAGGACACATGTAGCCCACACAGAGGTCACTCCTGGAATATTTGGAACTGGTGACGAGAGGGAAGCATGCTGCTGGGCCTCATCAAGCATCTCTTACATAAGGCCACTTCTCCAAGATCAGGAGATGTAGCTGACCTACGTAATACATAGACATAAGCACAGAGAAAGAGGCAAAATGAGGAGACAAAGGAATACATTCCAAGCAAAGGAACAGGACAAAATCCCAGAAAAAGAACTAAATGAAACAAAAATAAACAGTCTACCTGACAAAGAGTTCAAACAAAAAGTCATACAGATGCTCACTGATCTTAGGAGAAGAATGGAGGAACTCAGTGAGAACGTCAACAAAGAATTGGAAAATATATATAAGAACCAATGAGAAATGAAGAGTACAATACTGGAAATGAAAAATTCACTAGAGGGACTCAATGGCAGAGTAGATGATACAGAAAAATGGATCAGCGAGCTGGATGAAAGACTAGAGGAAGTCACCCAAGCTGAATGGATAAAAGAAAAAAATATTAAAAAGAATGAGAACAGTCTAAGGGAACTCTGGGACAACATCAAGCACACTAACATTCATATTATGGGTGTCCCAGAAGGAGAAGAGAGAGACAGGGGCAGAGAATCTATGAAGAAATAATAGCTGAAAACTTTCCCAACCTAAGGAAGGGAACAGACATCCAGGTACAGGAAGCACAGAGAGCACCAAACAAGATTAAACCCAAAGAGGCACACACCAAGACGTATTATTATTAAAATGTCAACTATTAAAGATAAAGAGAGAATCCTACAAGCCACAAGAGAAAGTCAACAAGTGACATACAAAGACAACCCCATAAGGCTATCACCTGACTTTTCAGCAGAAACCTTACAGGCTAGAAGGGAGTGTCATGATATGTTTAAAGTGCTGAAAGGAAAAAACCTACAGCCAGGAATACTCTACCCAGCAAGGTTATCATTCAGAATGGAAGGAGAGATAAAGAGTTTCCCAGAGAAGCAAAAATTGAAGGAGTTTATCACCAAGAAACCAGTTTTACAAGAAATGCTAAAGGGACTTATTTAAGTGGAAAAGAGAAGACCACAAATAGGAATAAGAAAACTACGGGGAAAAAAAGGCAATAAAATCACCGGTAAAGGCAGAAATACAGTAGAGGTAGCAGATAAACCACCTATGCAGATAATATGAAGATTAAAAGACAAAAGTACTAAGATTACCTACTTCAATGGTAAGAAGGTAATGGATACACACACACTAAATAAGAGGTTAGATATGATATCAAAAACAAAATGTGGGAGGAGGGAAGTAAAAGAGCTTTTAGAAAGAGGTCAAATTAAAGAGACCATCAACTCAATATAGATTGCTATATACATAGATTATTATATATGAACCTCATGGTAATAACAAACCAGAAACCTATAATAAATACACAAATAATTAAGGGAAAGGAACCCAAACATAATACTAGAGAAAGCCATCAAACCTCAAGAGAAGAGAGCAAGAGAAGAAGAAAGGAAGAGAGAAGAGCTATGAAAACACCAAGAATAAAAGTAACAAAATGGCAATAAATACATATTTATCAATAGCTACTTTAAAAGTCAATGGACTAAATGCTCCAGTCAAAAGGCATAGGGTGGCCAACTGGATAAAAAAAAAAGACCCATATGTATGCTGCATACAAGAGACAGACTTCAGACCTAAAGACACTCGCAAACTGCAAGTGAAAGGATGAAAAAAGATACTTCATGCAAATGGCAAAGGAAAGAAATCTGGGGTAGCAATACTTATATCAGAAAAAGTAGACTTTAAAACAAAAACTGTAACAAGAGACAAAGAAGGGCACTATATAATGATAAAGGGAACAATCCAACAAGAGGATATAACACTTGTAAATATCTGTGCACCCCACATAGGAGCACCTAAATATATAAAGCAATTATTAACAGACATAAAAGGAGAAATAGTAACACAATAATAGTAGGGGACTTTAACACTCCACTTACACAAATGGATAGATCATCCAAACAATATCAATAAGGAAACATTGGCCTTAAACAACACATTAGACCAGATGGACTTAGTGGATATATAGAGAGCATTCCATCCAAAATCCACAGAATACACATTCTTTTCAAATGCACTTGGAACATTCTCCAACGTTGATCACATATTAGGCCACAAAATAAGTCTCAATAAATGTAAGAAGACTGAAATAATACCAAGCGTCTTTTCTGACCACAAAGGTATGAAACTAGAAGGTAACTACAGGAAGAAAATCAGAAAAGCCACAAATATGTGCAGATTAAACAAAATGCTACTGAACAATGATTGGGTCAATGGAGAAACAAAAAAATACCTGGAGACAAATGAAAATGAAAATAAAACATGACAAAATCCATGGGATACAGCAAAGTGGTTCTAAGAGGGAAGTTTATAGCAATACAGGCCTAGCTCAACAAAAAAGAAAAAGCTCAAATAAGCAATCTACCAGTGCACATAAAACAGTGGAAAAAGAAGAACAAACAAAGGCCAAAATCAGTAGAAGGAAGGAAATAATAAAAATCAGAGCAGAAGTAAATGAAATAGAAACTTTAAAAAATATAGAAAAAATCAATGAAACCAAGAGCTCTTTCTTTGAAAAGATAAACAAAATTGGCGAGCCTTTAGCTAGACTTCCCAAGAATGAAAGAGAGACTGAGGCTCACATAAATAAAATCCCGCAATGAAAGGGGAGAAATTACAACGGACACCTCAGAAATACAAAAGATTATAAAGGAATACTACAAAAAGCTATATGGCAACAAATTGGATAATCTAGAAGAAATGGGTAAGTTCTTAGAATCATACAACCTTTCAAAACTGACCCAAGAAGAAATAGAGAATTTGAATAGACTAATCACCAGTAAGGAGATCAAAACAGTAATCAAAAACCTCCCAAAAAATAAAAGTCCAGGACCAGACAGCTTCCTTGGTGAATTTTACCAAACATTCAAAGACTTAATACCTATCCTTCTCAAACTCCTCCAAAAAACTGAAGAGGAAGGGAAGCTTCCTAACTCATTCTACGAAGCCAACATTACCCTGATACCAAAACCAGACAAGGACAACACAAAAAAGAAAATTACAGGCCAAAATCACTGATAACAATTGATGCAAAAATCCTCAACAAAATACTAGCAAATCAAATACAATAATACATTAAAAAGATTGTACACCACGATCAAGTGAGATTTATTCCAAGGATGCAGGGATGGTTCAACATCTGCAAATCTATCAGCGTGATACACCACATTAACAAAATGAAGAATAGAAACTACACAATCATCTCAATAAGTGCAGAGAAATCATTTGACAAGATATAGCATCCCTTCGTGATAAAAAATGGGTATAAAATGAAGGTACCTCAACATAATAAAGCCCATGCATGACAAACCCACAGCTAATATCATTCTCAATTCAGGAAAATTGAAAGCTATCCCTCTAAGAAAAGGAACCAGACAAGGATGCCCACTTTCACCACTCTTATATGAGATAATATTGGAAGTCTTAGCCAGGGCAATTAGGCAAGAAAAAGAAATAAAGGGGCCGGCCTGGTAGCGCAGCGGTGAAGTTCGCACGTTCCGCTTCTCAGCAGCCTGGGGTTCACCGGTTCGGATCCCGGTGCAAACATGGCACCGCTTTGCAAAAAGCCATGCTGTGGTAGGCATCCCACATATCAAGTAGAGGAAAATGGGCATAGATGTTAGCTCAGGGCCAGTCTTCCTCAGCAAAAAGGGGTGGATTGGCAGTAGTTAGCTCAGGGCTAATCTTCCTCAAAAAAAAAAAGAAAGAAAACCAAAAAGGATCCAGATTGGTAAGGAAGGAGTGAAACTGTGACTATTTGCAGATGACATGATTTTATATATGGAAAACCCTAAAGAATCCACTAAAAAACTTTTAGAAATAATAAAAGAATACAGTAAAGTTGCAGGATACAAACTCAACATAGAAAAATAAGTTGTGTTTCCATACACTAACAGCAAAGTAGCAGAAAGAGAAATTAAAAATACAATCCCATTTACAGTTGCAACAAAAAGAATAAAATACCTAGGAGTAAACTTAATCAAAGAAGTGAAAGATCTGTACACTAAAAACTATAAAACATTGTTGAAAGAAGTTGAAGAAGACACAAAGAAATGGAAAGATATTCCATGCTCTTGGATTGGAAGAATTAACATACTTAAAATACTTCCTAAAGCAATCTACAGATTCAATGCAATCCTTATCAAAGTTCCAACAACAGTTTTCATGGAAATGGAACAAAGATTCCTAAAATTGATATGGAACAACAAAGACCCGGAATAGCCAAAGGAATCCTGAGAAAATAGAACAAAGCTGGAGGTATCACACTCCCTAATTTCAAAATAGGCTACAGAGCTACAGTAACCAAAACAGCATGGTACTGGACAAAAACAGAGACACAGATCAGTGGAACAGAATAGAGAGCCCAGAAATAAACCCAAACATCTATGGACAGCTAATATTCAACAAGTGAGCCAAGAACATACAATGGAGAAAGGAAAGTCTCTTCAATAAATGGTGTTGGGAAAACTGGACAGCCACATGCAAAAGAATTAAAGTAGACCATTATCTTACACCATACACAAAAATCAATTCAAAATGGATTAAAGACTTGAATATAAGATCTGAAACCATGAAACTTCTAGAAGAAAACATAGGCCGTATTCTCTTCTACATCAGTCTTAACAGCATATTTTCAAGTACCATGTCTGATCGAGCAAAGGAAACAATAGAGAAAATAAACAAATGGGACTCTTTCAAACTAAAAAGCTTCTGCACAGCAAAGGAAACCACCAGCAAAACGAAAAAACAACAATTGGGAGAAGGTATTTCTAAACCATGTATCTGATAAGGGGTTAATATCCAAAATATACAAAGAACTCATACATCTCAACAACAAAAAAGTAACAACCCAATTAAAAAATGAGCAAAAGATCTGAACATACATTTCTCCAAAGAAGATATACAGACAGCCAACAGGCACATGAGAAAATGTTCAACATCATTAACTATGAGGGAAATGCAAATCAAAACTACAATGAAATATCACCTCACTCCCGTCAGAATGGCTATGATTAACAAGACAGGAAACCATAAGTGTTGGAGAGGATGTGGAGAGAAGGGAACCCTCATACACTGCTGATTGGAGTGCAAACTGGTGCAGCCCCTATGGAAAACAGAATGGAGATTCCTCAGAAGATTAAGAATAGATCTACCATAAGGTCCAGCTCTTCCACTGCTGGATATTTACCCAAAGAACATGAAGACACGAATGCATAAAAGATACATGCACCCCTCCGTTCATCATACCATTATTCACAATAGCCAAGACTTGGAAGCAACCTAGGTGCCCATCAAGGGACGAATGGATAAAGATGTGGTACATAAACACAATGGAATACTACCCAGCCGTAAGAAATGATGAAATCTGGCCATTTGTGACAACATGGATGGACCTTGAGGGTATTATGCCAAGTGAAATAAGTCAGAGGGAGAAAGTCAAATACCGTATGGTCTCATAAGTAGAAGATAAAAACAACGACAAACAAACAGATAGCAACAGAGATTGGACTGATGGTTACCAGAGGGGAAGTGGGTAGGGAGGTGGGCAGAAGAGGTGATTAGGCACACGTGTGTGATGATGGATTGTAATTAGTCTTTGGGTGGTGAACACAGTGTAATCTACACAGAATTCAAAATATATGACCAGGTACACCTGAAAGTTATATAATGTTGTAAACCAATGTTACCGCAATTTAAAAAAAAATTTTTTAAAGAATTTCGGGGGAGCAGCTGGCTGGGTCACAAGTATCTACCAATACAGGTTATTAGAACATGTAAGCATTCCTCAGAAATGCCCCAAATATAATGGGGAGAGGAATCAGGTGAAAAGGTATACTTCCTAAAGACATTCACACATAGTGCAGAATGAACTATCATCACCCATGCTTTACAGGAAACGCTGACTCTTGGACGTGGAGATTTCACACCCTGAGTTACATCTACCTGCTCGTTCCCGCTCACATTAAAACTGGCCCCTTCCTACCATAGTCTCTTTTAATTGAGTTCAACCTTCTTTTGTTGGAGTTTGGGGTTTTATAAACTTTTTATGACTTACTTGGCTGTTTATAAATATTTAGCAATATTGCATTTGAGCAAGATTTTGTTGTGCTAGGGAGTAGCAAGAGGCATCCTGCCCAGGGAATGAATCTGGCCCTATATTTTAAGGCTAGCTCTGCTTAAATCATATACTTGGTAAACATTTATTAAGCGTCTACAATGTAAGAGGCTCACGGCACTGAATCGGTTGGCAACATGCCTCTCCATGATGTCAGGATGTAACAGGAGAAAAGACATTTTCATCAAGAATGACTACATAATTTGGGGATTCATAATTGAGGTCAGTTAAGGACAGGGCCTTCCCCGTCACTTTTTCTGAAGGAAAAGCCTCATGAGGTAGTTGAGAATGTAGATTGAGTCATACCTGGGGAAGACATGCAGCTTCCATCATTTACGAGCTCTAGAGCAAATTCTCTTTGGTGTGATTCTTCGTGAACAAGATGAAAGTTCCATAGAGTGGTTGGAAGGATTAAATTAAGACAGTGAATGTAATGTGTTTAATACAGTTTGTGGCACAGAATGAATAATGTTAATTGTTATATTTGTTTTGTGCTCTCTTCACAGAGAAGTATCTACCACCTCCAAAGCCCTGTTACCTGTAATTGGAGGGGTTCCTTCTGATGTCAGTCAAGTTATTAATTTCATTCAATAAGTTAAAAAGAAAAATAGAAAAGACAAAATTTTAGTTTCATACATGTGCTCAGCACTGTGGTAGGGGGCTCTGTACTGTTATAAAATTAGTATAAATACAGTTTCCTAACTCTAGGTGATGTTCATCAGACATGAGACATCTGAAGGTCTGAAGTTCATCCCAGGAAGATTAGTAAAAAGGAAAGGCTATGAAAGCTGCTCTCGAGGAAGAAATCTTGGGTAAAAAGGGAGTATGGCTATAGGAAGGACCTGGAAATACTGGGAAGTAACAAATTTAATATACATACATCATGTTAAACATCTGCCAGATTTGAAAAGGTGGATAACTTCAGCACTGACTTCTTGATCCTGGGACGATCAGGGACTTCTGCCTTATTAGATATAGTCCCTCAGACAGAGTCCCAGAAGAAAATTGACTCAATAACTACACCACATGGAATCTGAAGAGGTGTCTAATCTGAATAGGGTTCTATTTATTTTTGTATTTAAAAACTCCTCATTTTATGAATGCACATTTATAGGGGAGATTAGAACAATCACATCAACAACTGTCCTCACATAATAGATAGTTGTTACTTGAAATGAAAATCCAAGTGATAGTAATAAATGCAGGTATATATTGTAGTGTATGTAAAACAAGCCAGATGAATGATGTCATGTCCTGAAAAAGTTTCTGGTGACAGGAAAGATTGGCCCAAGACAAGGACATTGATGTCAGAAGACGCATGTAAAGAGTTCAAATTAAATGTGAAAAAGTAAAAAGTAGTAAAATATTTAACATGTTAAATAAATGAAACTTTAATTACTAAAATGAATAATAAAAATGGGAGAATCCCTCCTCCCACATTAGCATATTTTTACAGACTGTATAATCCTAGTCAGAGCCATTGGAGCTGTCGTTTCCCACTTCGCCTTTGCTTCAGTGAGCCTCTCATTCCCTGAGGGATGGAGGTCTTTCATGTATTTGGCTTCTTCCTCCACTACTTGTCTTATGGCTCTGATTCTTCTTCCTCTTCTTCCTCTTCCTCTTCCTCCTCCTCCTCTTCTTCCTCTTCCTCCTTTGAGGGAGCTTCTGAGCCAGCCTCTTTGGGCTCCGCTTCTGGGGGTTTTTCTGCAGCCTCTTCTGGGGGTTTTTCTGCAGCCTCTTCTGCAGGCTTTTCTTCTTCTTTTGCACCTAAGCAACAGTAGATGCCACAAATAATCAACATCAATAATAATATGAGTAAAAGTATAAGGAATATTAAAACCATCATGTCTAACAATAATCCTGCCCCTTTGGGAGGGCTGGTAGTACTTTGACTTTGAGGCTCTTCTGCACTTGGCAAACCAGGAGGACCACTGTCCAAACTACCCCCATTTCCTGGAGTTGTGCAGTTAGGAGGGGCATAGCCAAAATCACAATGGCAGTGCTTTAAATTGTTGCAAATTCCTTTCCCAGCACACATTTCCTCTGGATTGCAGTCATAGTTGAGCACAGTGTCAGGAGAACAGGAGTGACCCATGCACACTTTTCCTGAACTACACAAAGTGCCAGCGAACACATCTCCATCATCAGGGATATCAGCAGTACCATTAGTTGCATCCATGCTCCAGCAAAAGTCATCTTCAAAAGGGACCTGTATCAGTGTATGTAGAGGTTTGATTGGTGGTAACTGTCTAATATTTGTACAAATAATTTTCCCACAGTATAAATTATCATCTGCACACTTAACATATTCTGGGTTATTTAAAGTGGGAGGGCCACAATTTCCAAACCGGGTCCCTTTGCGATTGAATAAATTGTAACAGTCTGAGGGGGCAGACTTTGAAGGATGACCAAAAACACGAGCACATTGTTCATCAGGTGTCCGGCACTGACCCTGAACACAATAGTGACTACCGTAACATTTTGTACCATCTTGTTTGTAGCTGTCTGTGGGGCATTCTGCAGAGTTACCATCACAATACTCTGGGAGGTCACAATCGTCAAAGGCAATGCGGCATGTGGATCCGCTTTCTGCAAATAGACACGAACTATTACAGCAGGGTCCAGGACTACACTGGGCATTATCCTTCAGCTTACATCCTGGATTACAGCAGGGGTGATTGTCACAGGCAGAACCACAGTCACACTGCTCATCCTCCTCCACCACACCATTACCACACTCAGCATCCCTACGCACGCGGCCTTTGTGCTGAGGCTTGTTGAATAGGCAGGCCCCTTTGTGGTCAAGGAGGAACTGGTAGAAGTCGTCAGAGCTGCAGTTGCTGAAGCCACTTTCTTTAGTGATGTTTTCATGCATGAGGCAAAAGTGTGTATCTTTACAAATGCAGGCCGAGTGGTCGTGCTGAATACCTAGGTTGTGCCCAAGCTCATGGACCATGAGCGCTGCAAACAGGAGGACATCTTCATGATGGAAGGATTCAACAGCTGCTGCAAAGCCAGTGGAACAGGCACCATTGAGAAATGCCTGTCCCGTGTCCTCTTGAGGGCGATGTCCAAGAATCATGTGGGCAACATCATGCTTCACACGATGGAAGAGCTTGTCTTGTCTCCAGCTATTGAAATTCCTGAGGGTAACTTGCAAGTCCGCTGGGACCTCTATGAGGTCCCCCTCGGTCCAAATCTCCATTCCAGCCAGCACCACCTCTGTGTTTATTCCCCTAGTGAAGGCGTTAGCCAGGGCAATGACGTCCATTACTCTCTGGACTGTCTCATTGATGTTACTGCCCCACATTTGGAACCGCTGGTTGCTGACCACGACAAACATCTCCACGTACTTGGTGTGTGACCACAAGTAGGACAGCGCCTGTGCACTGCGAGGCTTCCTGCTCCCTTGTTGCTGGCTGGTGGACACCACTTGGCTGTCTTTGGAAGTGACGCTACAGGAGATTCGAGCTTCACGCGCCATGGTGTACAACACATGTTCAAACTTTTTTGAAGCGCCCACGGGCTCAATGCCGTAGGATTTTCCCTCCTTAATCAGGACGCCCCTGAGGCCTGAACAGGTGTTGACAGAAACAAAAGAACCTGGGACGCCTTCTATGTAGCCTTCATAGTGACAGTCATGCGCGAGGACGGGCATCTCTTGTCCCAGGATGCCATTGTGGTAGCTGAAGACTGGAAAGTTATCCACAAAATAGTCTCTCTTCACTTTCAGGTGAAGCAGCTGCTTCTGGCCCTGCATCAGCAGCATATAGGATGCCTTTTCCACTGGGTCTTCCCTTCCGTTGACTGTCAGACTCTTGGGGATGACTGTTTCGTAGGAAGAGTAATATACTGCTCCCTGGTCACAGTACAATCTTGGTAGGAAAATCAGCGCCAACACCAGCATGATCCCCAGCCTGACCCGTGAAGGTCCTGGCACTAGCGCCAGCCTGAAACCCTTCATCTGGGGAGCCCAAGTCTGAAGCACTCTGCTAGCTTCATACATAACCGCTTGGTTTTTCTGTAGAGAGGACAAGAAGGAGGCAGAGTCTCTCACAGAGGCTGCCACTGACATGGCCCTAGTGATTGGTTGATGATGCAGGGCCTGTGTCCCTCAGCAGCGCCTCTCCCCGACACGCAGACCCTCAGTCACACATATTAGCTCCGGATCTATGCTGGCTGCGTAAAGGGTGGCTGCTGCTTACCTCTGAGGGTTACAGCCCCTGGCTGCGTCCTTTCTAGTCTTTCTGATCTCTCTGTCACCCTTCAGATAGTGGCTTTCTCTGTGACTTCCTGCCACAGCATCAACTTCAGCGGTGCTTGGCTAACGTCCTTTTGACATCATGGAGTGATGTAATCGTGACGAAGGACTACAGACTCTAAAATGCAAGACTGTACCTTGAGAGAGGAAACAAAACCTGCATGCCTTCCTCAACCGCGCCACACGGAACACCCCGCCCCCACCCCTCCTGTCGTCCGTTGCTCGTCTAACTCCAAATGTTCCAGACCAGGGGGCTTGGAGGTCTTTGGTGGGCACACTCCATTGCCCATCTCCCCTCTTCTAAAACTCTTGCTCTGTAACACATGGACGTCACAACTCAGGGTGTCTTACCCCTCAGCGAGGGATTGTAGTGATATGCACATCTCGCAGGCCAGTCCGTTAGATGAGGCAAGTGGGGTGGCTGCGCCTTGCCCCAGGAGAGACCCGAGTGGGCTGATGACCCACGGGGAAAGGGACAATACTCCTACTTTTTAACATCATCGAAATTCAGTTTCTCGCGTTCTGTTTACAGCGCTGTCCGGAAGCGTGTATGGGAGATGCCAACAGAGCAGCCTCCTCTTATGCGTGATTATCATGGGCACATTGGTTGGTATCTCCAGGCCCACACTTTCCTTGGGATGGGCCTGTCATACTGGTATCCTAACATCATGCCTGTTGAAAACTAGGTATCCTGAAAGTGTTAGACTATGACCTCCGTGTGTTCAGTGACCACTTCTGTTTGTTCGTCCTTATACTCCCAGGTCGAGAAGAATGCTTGTCCAAGAGTAGATGAACAAGCATTATTTATTGAATGAATAAGTGACTCCCAGGTCTGGGAGCTCTGATGTCTCATCTGTTGCCTGCTATTTGTTTGTGGTTGCTTCATGCCCACCCTGAACGGCTGAAGGTGTCTTCAGGAAAACCCGCAAAACTTGTGCTGACTAGTGGCACGTTCATGATCTCAAAATGTACCTCTTCCTACATTTCGCTGGTCAGTTCACTCTCCTAATTTCTTCTTGCCTCATTTCACTGAGAAAGATAGAAGCCACCAAAAGAGTCCTACCACATGCAGACACCAAATGAGTTCACCTGTATCTAAATTTTCCTCCTGCTATAGCGGATAAATTGTCCACGCTCCTCCAAGTCAAGGCCAGTCCTTCTACTTGTGCGTGGCGTCTCCTTCCCTTTCAATTTCTCATGGACTTCGCTTTTCCAATTGTCTCTTCTCTCTCTTACTTCTTAAACATCTGTCTGTCCATTGGATCGGATCTTGTTATATGCTGTAATGTCTCACCATTGTAAAACCATCCCACTCAGCCCGCATCACTGTCCAGTCACCGTCCAATTTCTCCTCTCCGTTTCATAATGAAACTCTTTGAAAGAGTGTATATATATTCTGTTTTAATTTGCATCGCTACTTGATTCTTTTCTGATATTTTTTATTTTGAATCATAGTACAATCACAAAATGTGCATAAAACCTGGATGTATTTTTCAGTAAATTATTAAAAAGAGAGCAGCTAAGCCAGACACAGAAGGACAAATATTTTATGATTTCATTTAGATGAGGTTCCTCAAATAGTCAAGTTCATAGAGACAGAAAGTGGAATAGAGGTCACCAGGGCCTGGGAAAAAGAACAATGGGAGCTTGTTGTTTTGTGGGTACAGAGTTTCGGTTTGGGGTGACGAAAAGGTTCTGGAAATGGATGGTGATGATGATTGCACACCAGTGTGAATGTACTGAATGCCACTGAACTGCACACTTGAAAATGGCTAAGATGGTTAATTTTGTGTTATGTATATTTCACTGAGAGCAAGAGAGAGGGAGAGAGAAACAGCTGCGTAAGTACAACCCTGATGAAGTAATCAACAGTTTTAGCTCCATCGAAGTCACCCATGTGCCACTGCCGGTCAGAAATCCTTGTGCTTCAGAGATCATCCTGATCCTGTCTTCTCTGGTAACTACATTCTCACTTTTCTTTATTGTTTTGTTTCCTAAATGTACATCCCAGAATCACGTAATTTCATACCACTTGTCTTTTAATAACACCTTTATTGAGATAGAATTCACATACCATAATATTCACCCTTTAAAGTGTACAGTTCAGTGGTTCGTAGTATGTTCAGAAAGTTATGCAACCATCCCCACAGTCAGTTTCAGAACGTTTTCCTCACCCCAAAACAAAACTCCTGGATCCATTAGCAGTCACTCCCCATTCTCCCCTCCCCGCAGGGCCTGGCCACCGCGACTCTACTTTCTATCTCAAAGATTGTGTCTGTTCTGGACATTTCATAGCAATGAAATCCTACATGTCGTTGTCCTCTGTGACTGGCTTATTTCACCTACCATGATGTTTTTAAGGGTTAGCCATGTCGTAGCATGTATCAGTACTTCATTTCCTTTTGGCTCAATGATATTCTTTTTGTAAGGATATACGACATTTTAATTTTTGATTGCTCAGGGGAGGAACAGGTTGATTGTTTCCACTTTGGGGCTATTATCAAAAATACTGCTATGGACAGTTGAGTGTGGACATATGTTTTCATTTCTCTTGGGTAGATCCTTAGGAGTGGAATTGCTTGGCCATATGATAACTGTGTGTTTAGCCTCCTGAGGAACTGCCCAGCTGTCTTCCAGAGCAGCTACACAGTTTTACATGCCTGCCAGCAATAGATGAGGATTCCAGTTTCTCCACATCACTGACGTTTGTTGTTGTCTGTCTTTTTGATTATAGCCACCCTAGTGGGTGCGAAGTGGTGTCTCATTGTAGTTTTGATTTGCACTTCCCTAATAGTTGATGACGTAGTACATGTTTTCGTATTCGTCTTGGTCATTTATATCTTCTTTGGAGAAACGTCTGTTCACATCCTTTGCCCTCTTAAAACTGGGTGTCTTTTTCTGGTTGAGTTGTAAGAGTTCCTTATATTTTCTGGGTACTAGTCCCTCTCAGATATATGATTTGCAAACATTTGCTCTCATTCTGTGGGCTGTCTTTTCACCTTCATGTGTCTCTTAGGGTGGAGAAGTATTTCATTTTTTCCTGCTGATTCTTTTCTTATTGTGTTGAAACACACATAACATAAAATTTACCATCTTAACCATTTCTTTAAAAGATTTTATTTTTTCCTTTTTCTCCCCAAAGCCCCCCTGTACATAGTTGTATATTCTTAGTTGTGGGTGCTTCCAGCTGTGGCATGTGGGAGCCGCCTGAGCATGGCTCGATGAGCGGTGCCGTGTCCGCGCCCAGGATTCGAACCGACGAAACAACTGGGCCACCTAGAGCGGAGCGCGCGAACTTAACCACTCGGCCAGGGGGCTGGCCCCCCATCTTAACCATTTTTAAGTGTACCAATCAGTGGTATTAAATACATTCATAATGTTGTGCTACCATCACCACTATCGATCTCCAGAACTCTCTTCATCTGGTAAAACTGAAACTCTATACTCGTTGAACTATAACTCCCCATTGCCTCCTTCCCCTCGGCCCCCAGCAACCACCATTCTGTTTTCTGTGTCTGTGCTTTTGACCACCCTGAGTACCTTGTACAAGGGGGACCATACGGTATTTGTCGTTTTGTGGCTGGCTCATTTCACGTGGCATAATGGCTTCAAGGCTCATCCATGTCGTAGCATATTGCAGAAGTTCCTCCCTCTTCAAGGCAGAGTGGTATTCCACTGTGGGTATCCAACCGCATTTTGCTTATCCATTTGTCTGTGGATGGACACTTAGGTTGCTTCCGTGTTTTAGCTATTGTGAACATTGCTGCTGTGAACGCGGATGTACAAATATCTCTTCAAGACGCTCTTTCAGTTCTTTGGGGTCTATACCCAGAAGTGGGATTGCTGGACCAAATGGTAATTCTATTTTTGATTTCTCGAGGAACCGCCATGCTGTATTCCACGGCGGCTGTACCATTGTACCTTCCCACCAACGGTGGGCAAGGGTTCTACTTTTCTCCACATTCTCTCCAACACTTGTTGTTGTCTGGTGTTTTGATGGTAGCCGTCCCAATGGATGTGAGGTGGTACCTCGTTGTAGATTTGATCTGCACTTCCCTAACGATTAGTGGCGTTGAGCGTCTTTTCATGTGCTTATAGGCCATTTGAGTGTCTTCTTTGGAGAAAGGTCTATTTGAGGCCTTTGCCCTTTTTGGAACCAGGTTGTTTGGTTTTTTGTTCTTGAGTTTTAGGAGTTCTCTATGTATTCTGGATATTAGTCCCTGATCAGGTATATCATTTACAAATATTTTCTCCCATTCTGCGGGTTGCCTTTTTACTCTGTTAATAGTGTTTTTTGATGCACAACATGTTTACATTTTCATGAAGTCCATTTTGTCTATTTTTTTCTTTTGTCGCCTCTGCCTTTGGTGTCATATCCGAGAAATCTCTGCCAAATCCAGTGCCGTGAGAATTTTGCCTTATGTTTTCTTCTAAGCGTTTTTATAGCAGGACAAGTCCGACGAGTGGGATTTGCCAGGGAACTGGCAGATGTGTAAATTAGTGACAATTCTAAGGGGATAGGGCTTCTGAGGGAGCTCCGGACTGTTCTGCCCGCTCCACTGGGTGCTAGGCTGCGTGTTTTCACAAACTACTGTAGTTGAGATGATGCGGTCTTTTAAGGCTAGTGGGGACCTGAGGAGAGGGGTGTGGGAACAGGGCAATTAAAGCTTCACGTAGCTCGCTGCCCTTACCAAGATTCAGCCGTTTTATTGTTTTTGTTTTTGTTTTTGAATGAACAAACTTCAGATGGCTGTTGTTACCGAACCAAAGTGGGTTCGCTTCCAGTGAGTTAAAAATCAGACTCTCCACCAGAAATAGTTGTCACACAAAGTGGAATGTATTTGCAACAAATAGGAGACCATGCCGAATCATTTCCAAAGTCAGGGCTCTCCCGGAACAAAGGGAAGCAGGTGTCCTTTTATTTCGGACGGGGAATGAATATTTAAAAGGGAAGTTCTCTCGTCACAGTAGAGACGCAGAGACCGGTATTAGCTGGCGCAGGCGCAGGCGCAGTCTGAAAACATGCTCTCACGTGCGTCGCATGTTATGCTAATAAGGCCTAGGCTCCTCCTCGGGCACGGATTCTAGTATTAAAATAAGGCAGAGGGCATTTTCGGGTCAACTCCAGGTCACCTGCACAGGCGCTGCCCTTGCAGTGGGGCTCGATCTGGTTCAGGCCGGTTGACGCTGGCGTCTCTTCCCGACAGGGCTCTGAAAATCAACCTTGAGGGAGTGTTAAGCACCTTTTTAAACTTCCTTCGAGCTGCTTAGGGAATGCCGCGGTGACACTGTCACTTTGGTTAATTTCCGTACCTCTACAGAAGTTGATTTTGCCTATTCTTGCCAGTGCTGTAACCACTTTTGTGGTGGAGAGGATTTCGGGGGGGGGGGGGGGGGGGGGGGGGGGGGGGGTGGATCTTATTTTGACATTTTGGAGGTGCTTCCCGTTTTACCTCTTAACTTCACGAGAATCCATGTGAATGCACTGTTTGTGTATAGCCTCTTTTGTTCCACATTGCATTCAAGTTTTTGGGTCACTATAGCTCATTCCTTTTCGTTGCACTACACTTGTGTTTCTCTGCGTGGACCTGTCACAATTTAACATCCGTCGTATGATCTGTGAACACAGGGTGCTTTTCTTTTGGAATACTATGAAGAGAGTTCCTGTGACCATTATTGTCCAGGAACATGATGCAAATAAGCAGAAGTTTCTCAGGTATTTGCCTAAGAGTGCAATAGCTAAGTTATAGGGTACTTGAGACTTCAATTTAGCCAGAAAATAAAAGTACTATTTCCAAGTGGCGTGCCGGTTTACATTTCTAAAAAGTTGATGAGCGTTTCCACTGTTCCACAGGAGCACGTGGAATTTTCAGTCTTATATAGCCAATCTTGTGGGTGGGTATGATGTCTCTTGGTGGCTGTACAGTCTGCGTTTCTCGGAATGCTGATGAGGTTGAACACCTTCACAAATGTTTTTTGACCCATCCTTTACATTTTGACTCCCCTAAAATGAGCTCTCCTCCCCACCCATCTGTCCCAACTGCTCTACTCCGGGATAACAGTGAATGACTCTCCATTGTCAAATCAAACGATTGACGCTCAGTGCTCACCTGTGGACCCATCAGCAACATTTCAAAGATAATCGGTGCGTTCCCATTTGCCTTTTGGAAGGATCACTCTGCCTGCTGGGTGGAAAATAGGCTGCTGGAGAAGCCAGGGTGGAAGCAGGGAGCCCAGTTAAAGACTTCTGCGGTTGTCTAGGAGGGAGCTGATGGTGACTTGGAGTGCATTGGAGAGTTGGGGGTGGTGATAAGAGGTCACATTCTGGATATATGTGGAAGGTAGAGCCAAGGGAATCTGCGGACGGACTGGATTTGGAGTGTAAATCTCTCCTAGAAACACTGTCTTCTCTTGGTTTTCAGGACAACATTCTCTCTTGGTGGTACCCCTACCACACCGGCCAGTCTTTCTCCCACTTCTTTTCTGAATCCTCCTCATCTTATCCACAGCTACACATGGGACGCCCTGGAAGTAAGTCCTCACCCAGTCCTGGGATCTCTTCCTTTCTCTAGCTCTACTCGGAGTGCTCCTGAGGGCAGTGTCACCCAGTCCCGTGGCTTGGAATATCATCTGTACACGGACAACTGTCAGATGTACATCTCTGCTGATTTCTCTCCTGAGTTCCAGACTCAGTCATCTTGCTGCCTAGCTGACATGCCCACTTGGGTGTTTAATGGGCGTCTCTAACTAAAGGTGTCTGAGGCCTGCGCGCGCTTTCTCTCTGTCTCTCTCTGTCTCTGTCTCACTCTGTCTCTCTCTCTCTTTCTCTCATACTCTACGTCTGCTCCATCAGCAGATCCTTTCAGCTCTACCTCACATTATACCCAGACTCCAGCCTCCTCTCACCACCGCCACTTCAGCCACCTTCCTGAAAGCTGCCAACATCACCCACTTGGCAAATCACAAGAGTCTCTAAGGGTCCTCTGCTTCTGCGGTTGCCCAGTGCCCTGCACCTGCCTGTTCCTTGTTGACATGGCAGATGGAGTGATCCTTCAGTGCTTCTCAGTTCCGGCCCCTCCTTTGCTAAAACCCTTCCATGCTTCCCATCTCCACTGACACAAAAACATCGTTCCTTACCAAGTCTTCACGTGACCTGTCTCCAGCCACAGCCCTCGACCACTGCTCTCCGCGATGCTCCCTCTGTCCAGACGTGCTGACCTCCTTGCTGTGCTTCAAACATGCCAAGCGAGCTCCTGTCTCAGGACCTTTTCACTTAGAGGTCCCTCTGCTTGGCTTGCCCTTCCCCTGATACCTGCAGTGCTTCTTCCTCACTTTCTCCATGTCCCTCAGATGCCGCCTTATCAGACAGAACTTCTCTGACCACGGCTTAAAATAGCACTCCACCCTCACATCACTCCTGTTCCCCGGGCACTGCTTCATTTTGTTCCATCGCACATATTCCAACCTGGCACATCGTGTACTTATCTGTTGACTGATGTCAGGTTTGTAATTTTTTAAATGTTCATGGGATCAGAGACTTTGTCTCATTTACTATCATTTCCACGGTACTAGAACAGTTCTTAGGTAAAGACTCAACCGAGGTGGAATGAATGAACGAATGAGTGAGTGAATAGAGAGGGGTAACCTGTATCGGTCCCTTAGTAAACTCAGACTTCTGTAGAAAGCATCCAGCTTGGACAGCAAGGCCTGGAATGTGGAAGTTGGCCCGCCCTGAGCCACCTGCACATTAAGGATTGAAGATACGGTGGGGAGAGGGAGAAAGCTAGAATGCCTGATTCAGGATCCAGGAAGCAGGATTGCTTTTAATGCCACCGTGGTCTTGAGTGGGGCTCTGAGGAAAAGAATAAAGTCCCTACCAGTCTTACCCCTAACTGGGCCCAAGGCACACATCAACCAAATCTTGCTACTCACCCCAGAGATTTATAATTTACTAGGGGAAATAGAATGTGTTTGCAAATGACTGTATGTCAGGTCAGAATGCCGTGGATATAAAGGAAATTCAGTATTATGACTTGATAATGGATAAATCTTGTCGTTGCTGAACAACGTACAGTGAATAATACAATCTTACATCCATCATCGCATTTTATTTTAGATCTTCTCGGCATTTATTTGAGCGCCCGCTGCACGCCAAGCGCTGCGCTAGGTAGCAGCACACACGTGCCCTAATTTAATCTCTCAGCCACTCTGTGAGAGGCATCCTTTGTGCGATCGTCTTACTAGGGAGGAATCCCAGGCCCGAGGAAGTGAAGTTCCATGTCTAAGACCAGTCAGCCAGAATGTAACACCCGAGACTTAGGGACATGGACTATGAAAGCCCCCTCAATCAGAGAAAAGGTGACTTTCTTCTTTTGAAAAAAGGTGCTCTTTTGCTCAGAAAATTCTTCCCGGTAGGATTCGTCAGGCTAGAAGGACGCAGGACTCAAAGCTTACGCGGCACTCACGCTCTTAGCATCCGAGGAGAAGACAAGAGCTCTCACAGTGCCTATGGGATACGTTCTGAGAAATGTTCCGATAGGCGACTTCGTTGTTGTGTGAACATCACAGAGCGTACTCACGCAATCCTAGATGGCATGGCCTACTACACACCCAGGCTATGTGGGACTCATCTTAGGGCACCAGCATCGTATATGCGGTCCGTCATTGACCAAAACGTCGTTTTGCGGCACATGGCTGTGTTTGGATTGGTTATAAAAACAGCTAGTCTGACAGTAAAGATGACTAAAAATCGTATCTGTCCTGGAAAATCCGCGAAAAAGCTCACGGGTTCTGTTTTTAGGTGCATCATTATATAAAACGTAAATACTTCAATGCAGACTCTCAGTAGTTGGGGGATTTGATTCGATGTACTGATACCATTTTGTTGCAACAGTTTTAGTTTTCCTATGAGGAGATTCCCGCCTGTGAGCTTTCCTTAAATCGTGACACATCAGTTACCTCAAAGTTGGGGTCCGTTCTCATTTTCAAAGAGCAAGGAATTAATTGGTGGGCTTTTCGTTATTTGGCATATTTATTTGCATTTCTTTATTTTTCTAGTGACCTAATGTATCCACGGAACTATAAAGGATGGCTTTGGGTGGATCTGGGGTCAGGGGAGGGCATGAGGGAGAGCCTTTTCTCCTGTTCCCGGGCACTGACACTATGCCTTTTAAATTTCTATTTTCCATGTGAAATTGTCTGCACTAACACCCAGCTCGTGATTATTAGGTGACTGAAAATGCGTTACTGGAAGAAATGCTGTGGTTTCGGAGTTTATTCCCTTTGTCTCTTACAAGGTTTTCTTTCCATTTCTTCATGAATGCATGGGTACCTCCAGAATTTGAGATTCTGAGAACATGTTCCACGAGTAAACACCTTTCTCACTCTCAAAGCGCCAACTGGAAATTTCACTCAACGACAAGGATGCATATATGCCCCCTCTTCTATAGAAAACAACCACTTGATGGTCTGTTTCAGACTGACTCTCCTGTAAGTTCTTTCCCTGAGTATCCTCAAAGAGAGCCCACGTTTTGTTCAAAAAAGTAGAGAAAGGTCTGCTGGAGCAGTTTGAGGAGCCTCCGCTGGCGCTGTGAGAGTTGGACTAGATAGGGGTAGGGAAGAGTAAGGTCACTCAGCGGGAACAAGACTGATCAAAAGCCCAGAGTGGGAAGTGGCCGCGGTATGGAACGGGGACGGAGGTTCTCCCTCTTAGACGTGCTGATAGGAGGAAATGTTTCTTTTCAAAAGTCACGGGAGACAACGGATGGAAATGGACAGGAGGACCCAATTGTCACAGTCCCTTCATGCCACACCAAGTTTATCTTTCTACTCTAGATCATGGGGGAGCAATGGCAGTTCCTGAACTTGACTGTGGTGACAAAATCAGTGTCTGGGGAATCACAGGAAGGCTGTTGGAGAGCCCAGTCAGATCGATTATAGCAATGAAATACAGGGTGAGGTTGCAAACACTTGGTCACTGACGATTCCACCTCTGTTGTTTTCTTTTTAGGTATTTACAAAAATATTTTCTAACTGTGAGAAGAGTCACTACGTCTTTGTCATTCACAAATTGATCCAACACTTTCGTTATCCTCGTATATTTCATCCCGGCATAATCTCTTTATGTAAGACTTCCATAATTTTATTGAATAACAAAAGTGGTATTGCCTCTTTGTTGCCTATTCTTCAAAAACTTTTAAAGCCTAATGTCCAGAAGCAGGGGAGTATTAATTTTAAAGAGTCAGCATTTTGCAAATATTCTTGGAGGAAGTCTGCTCTTGCTTTTGAGAAAACATTTCAGCGAGCATACTTGCCCCAAGGAAACACCAACATTCTATTCTGAAATTAAGTTTGTAAACACAGAAGTTTAAAAATTTTTGGTAAATTTCCAAAAAGTTTTGCGAACTAATAATGTAAAACTTGAGTGGAGAATTGCACCCCTGTGAGGTTGGTAATGTCACCTGTGTTTAACGTAAATCTCTTCTTTTTCCTGCAGCCGAGCTGCAGAGGAGAGAGTGCAATTTGACTCCAAATTATGAGGACAGTCCCCAAAACACTCCTACGTGGACCAGAAAAGATGGCAGGCTAGAGACATCCAAAGAAAGCGAGGACCGATCCGAGTCTCCCAGGGAGGGGCATGACCTCTGGACTCCAGGAACGCTAACATTGGCAGCATCCAAACGTCCTTAAAGAAGGCCATTAAGTTAGCTAAGCACATTTACCTGGAACTTAAATCGTGATTCCCTTATATTTGGTAAGTTGTTAAGACTACGTGATGCCAATGAGCTTTTATTATAGTCACCATCAGCATGTGCAGTTAGGAAGGCTGCCCCGTCTGTTCTCCACTGAAGTGCTTCTCAGCAGAAATCCTCCACACCTTCTTCAAAAGTCTCTAATGACAAGTTTACGTTTGGAGGCCTTCAGTCACCCACTTTCACCCTCTTTCTCAAAGCTCTCAGTTGACTGCCAACTAACGGTGTGTTTTCGCCATGAATCTTGATCTTCTGGCGTGGGACATTCTGAGATTTGGTTACCAGCAAATCTTGTGGCCTGGAAAGTTACATAACTGAAGGCTTGATTTTGGATTTTGCTCTGAAGTTTAGTTTGTGTTCCACCCACAGTAATTAACATAACCCTCTTGAAAGCGGAAACCAGGTCTGTCTTAGCCTCTTTGGTTTGTCCTCTTTTGCTTACATAGGGTGGGCAGTTAGAAGAGGGACTCAGCGAATGTATAGTCAGGGATTCACGCTCAGGAACTTCTCTGAGACTCAGAACACTCCACCTGTAACAACACCGCGCCTGAGCAAGGTTTTGGTTGTGCCATGCCTCGGGACAAGCAGGTAGCATCCATAGAAGTTCCCCTCCTACGTTTCAGGTTGGCTCTGGTTAACTCGTTCACTTCGTCAGCATTTACTGAGCACCTACAATGAGCTGGGCCCTCAGAGCTGAATAAGATACAAACCTACTGCTCCATGAGGTCAGGATGTAATGGAGGAAGGGGCAGTTTCATCGATCACGACTACATAGTGTGGCAGGTTCGTGACGGAGGTCAGCCTCCATTTGTAAGACTTTTGTTTCATTTGTCTCTGAGGAGCAAGCCATGTTCTGGGCAATTGAGGACATATTGATTGTCTTCCTGGTGACTTTTTTTTAACTGAAGGAAAAGGTTCATGAGGCAGTGGAGCATGTAGATTCAGTCATATCTGGGGCGGGATGCAGGTTCCACCCCTTACTAGCTCTAGAGCAAAACTCTTTGGCCTCTGTTTCCTCATGTAGACGATGGCGTCTCATAGGGCAGATGGGAGGATTAAAGTAAGACGATGAATATAGAGTGTTCAGCACAGTGTCTTGCACACAATGGGTAATTCTCTCTTCACAAAAAACTACCACATCCAAAGTATTGTAACTTGCTATTGGGGAGGTTCCTATAAATTGTTAGTAGACAAAATATCAACTTCATACAGATATTAAGAAAGAAAACTCAAAGGAAATAACAAATACCTCAAACTTGAATTCAGCATTATGTAAAGGTCCTCTTCCCTCCTTGCCCACCCCTGCCCCATGCCCGCAGACCCCCGTGATCCTACCACCCTGCATCAGATGTAGCCCCTTCCAGAGAACCCCCAAATAAAGAAGCCTCAAGGACTAGATTACATGGAGTCTGAAGTGATGCTTCATGTGAAAATAGCCTTTTATTTATTTCAAATTACCTCTATTTCATGAATAGAAACTGTCAGGGGAAATTAAGAGTACTCAGTAGATAACGTCATAAAATAATGCATTGTTGTGACTGGGATGAATAATCTAGTGATATTAATATAGGCACAAATAATATCTTTTGTCAAACAATATAGTTGAAAGATGGTATGTCTTGAAAAAATTGGCCCAAACGAATCAAGACATTGATAGCAATAATCCATGAGAAGAGCTTAAATAAAATTGTTTTATGAAATGGTGAAAAAGCCAAAATATAGAATATCTCATATGTGATTTCATATATGAATATATAACCAAATTACTAAAATGAATATTGAGCAGGGAGTTCTCTCTCCCACATTAGTGTGTGTCTGTAGACTATATAGTCCAGCCTGAGCCATTGGAGCTGTCAATTCCCACTTCACTTTTGCCTCTCTGAGCCTCCTTCCCACTCAGTGCTTGAGGTATTTGATATATTTGGCTTCTTCCTCCACTACTCTTCTGCCTTTGGTTATTTCTGTCCTTCACCTCTTATGGTGCAGGCGTTTCTTGGGCCGGTGGTGGGGCCTCCGGTGGTGGGGCCTCCGGTGGTGGAGCCTCCGGTGGTGGGGCCTCCGGTGGTGGGGCCTCCGGTGGTGGGGCCTCTGGTGGTGGGGCCTGGTCCAGTGGTGGGGCCTCCTCTGGGGGTGGGGCCTCCTCCGGGGGTGGGGCCTCCTCTGGGGGTGGGGCCTCCTCTGGGGGTGGGGCCTCCTCTGCAGGAACCTCAGTAGATTCCTCTGAGCTCAAGATTGTGGAGCCCCCTGGGGTCTCTACTGACTCAATTCCAGCACTGAGGCTAATGATAAGTATTAAAATTAACAATAACAGTATAAGAAATACAGGGAGTATGAAAACTATCATGCCAAGACTTTTAATGTCCTCCCTGCTCCTAGCAGAACCGCCAGTTAGACCTGCACTTAGATTTGCAAAAATTATTTTGCCCGGAGGACCACTGTCCACACTACCCCCATTTCCGGGATCTCTGCAGTCAGGGGGAGCATAGCCAGCCTCACAATGGCAGTGCCTTAAATTGTTGCAAACTCCTTTCCCATTACACATTTCTGCTGGTTCACAGTCATAGTTGAGCACGGTGTGATCAGTGCAGGAGTAATTCATACACACTTTTCGTGGGGCACAAAGAGTGCCAGTGTGCACATCTCCATCATCAGAGATATCAGTAGTGTTATATGCATCCATGCTCCAGCAGAAGTCACCTTCATGAGCGATCTGGATCAGTGAATGTTGGGGTTTGAGTCGTGGTACATTTCTAATATTTGTACAGATAAGTTTCCCACAAAATATATTATCATCTACACACTTAACATATCTTGACCTAGCCAAGGTGGGATGGCCACAGTTTCCAAATCGGTCCCCTTTGCTGTTCATAGTTATGTAACAGTCTTCTGGGGCAGACCTTGCAGGATACCCATATATGTCGATGCATTGAGTATCAGGGTTCCTACACCGACCCCCAAGACAGTAGTGAATTAAATCACATGATGTACCATCTTGCTTGTAGCTGTCTGTGGGGCATGCTTCAGAGTTACCATCACAATACTCTGGGAGGTCACACTCTCCCGAAGGAGGGCGGCACATGAATCCTACATTGCTCAATCGGCAATTCAAACAGCAGAGTCCATCGCTACACTCTGCACCCTCCTTCAGCTTACATGCTGGGTCACAGCAGGGGTGATCGTCACAGGCAGAACCACAGTCACACTGCTCATCCTCCTCCACCACACCATTACCACACTCAGCATCCCTACGCACGCGGCCTTTGTGCTGAGGCTTGTTGAATAGGCAGGCCCCTTTGTGGTCAAGGAGGAACTGGTAGAAGTCGTCAGAGCTGCAGTTGCTGAAGCCACTTTCTTTAGTGATGTTTTCATGCATGAGGCAAAAGTGTGTATCTTTACAAATGCAGGCCGAGTGGTCGTGCTGAATACCCAGGTTGTGCCCAAGCTCATGGACCATGAGCGCTGCAAACAGGAGGACATCTTCATGATGGAAGGATTCAACAGCTGCTGCAAAGCCAGTGGAACAGGCACCATTGAGAAATGCCTGTCCCATGTCCTCTTGAGGGCGATGTCCAAGAATCAGGTGGGCAACATCATGCTTCACACGATGGAAGAGCTTGTTTTGTCTCCAGCTATTGAAATTCCTGAGGGTAACTTGCAAGTCCGCTGGGACCTCTATGAGGTCCCCCTCGGTCCAAATCTCCATTCCAGCCAGCACCACCTCTGTGTTTATTCCCCTAGTGAAGGCGTTGGCCAGGGCAATGACGTCCATTACTCTCTGGACTGTCTCATTGATGTTACTGCCCCACATTTGGAACCGCTGGTTGCTGACCACGACAAACATCTCCACGTACTTGGTGTGTGACCACAAGTAGGACAGCGCCTGTGCACTGCGAGGCTTCCTGCTCCCTTGTTGCTGGCTGGTGGACACCACTTGGCTGTCTTTGGAAGTGACGCTACAGGAGATTCGAGCTTCACGCGCCATGGTGTACAACACATGTTCAAACTTTTTTGAAGCGCCCACGGGCTCAATGCCGTAGGATTTTCCCTCCTTAATCAGGACGCCCCTGAGGCCTGAACAGGTGTTGACAGAAACAAAAGAACCTGGGACGCCTTCTACGTAGCCTTCATAGTGACAGTCATGCGCGAGGACGGGCATCTCTTGTCCCAGGATGCCATTGTGGTAGCTGAAGACTGGAAAGTTATCCACAAAATAGTCTCTCTTCACCTTCAGGTGAAGCAGCTGCTTCTGGCCCTGCATCAGCAGCATATAGGATGCCTTTTCCACTGGGTCTTCCTTTCCATTGACTGTCCACCGTTTGGGAATAATTATTTCATAGAAAGTGTAATATACAGATCCCAGGTCACAGTACATGCTTGGCAGAAAAATCACTAACAGCAACACAATCCCTAACCTGACACATGAAGATCCTCGCACTGGCCCCAGCCTCAAGTTCCTCTTCTGAGCCCAAGTCTGAAACTTTATCTGACCCTCTTTCAAGGCCACTTGGTTTTTCCATAGAGAAGGCAGTATAGAGCCAGAGTCTCTCACAGAGGCTGCCACTGACATGGCCCTAGCGAGTCAGTTGATGATGCAGGGCCTGTGTCCCTCAGCAGCTGCTCTCCGGGGCATGTTGAGTCTCAGAGACTCAGGTATTAACTCTAGATCTATGCTGGCTCCCTTATGGGTAGCAGCTGCCAACTCTGAGTCTTACAGACTTTGGGGCTGTTTTTCTGTTCTTCTCTTTCGGCCTTTAGTAACTTCCTTACCATAGGAGGTCCTCCCAACAGCAACAGCTTCAGTGTTCCTCGGCTAAGTTTCCTTCACCCTCACCGAGATATAACAAGTAGATCTGTAATGATGCAGCCAGTACCGTAACTCAGGCAAATTATCCTTATCCTCAGCCCACGCCACGCTACTCCTGATATCCGTTAATCTGCTTATTCTTTGAAACCCAACATTCTGCCAGGAGGTTGGGGGGAGGGGACAGGGATTCTTTGGGGATCTCTGAGCAAGACAAAGTTCTCTGTTGCCCACTGCCTCTCTTCTTCATTTCTGTAGTATTCAGGGTACTGTTTCTCAGTCCAGTCCTCCTTTGTCAGTGTCTGTTTTTTTCCTTTAATTCAAGAAAAAGTGTACGTGGATGCACAATTCTCTCTCATTAGCATTTGTTCATAACAGATGAGTTTAGACATTTTATATATGCATATAGACATAATTTTTCTCTACTAAGAAGTTTTCCTAATGCACAGACATATTGTTAAATGACATGAGCTCAGTTTCACCATGGAGGTATATAAATGACTAGGATCAAAGTTCAATTCCTCCCCACTGCCCCAGTATAAAAACAAACTCTGATTAACCAGGTATCTAGTACCATTTCATCAAGAAAATAAAAATGGACTATAAGAACTTTGAAAAGATTTCTTCACTTTTTTAACTAAAATTGAACTGTAATATCTGTAGCAGTCTTCAGATTTGGTTTGGATGTTGATTACCTGATGTATTTAGCAGGAAATTTTTAAGGGGAAAAAAATCCCTATCTATCCGTATTCCTTGCCCAGCCAGTTATTCTCCTGTGAATTCTATGAACTAAAATAAGACTCTACATTTTTTACCTTGCATAAAAATAATTTTATATTGTCAAATATTTACAATATAAAACCTTTAAAATAAGGTTATGATTACAAGTAACACTCAAAAATGGGGAAATGCCCTATCTAATTCAAAAAGGAATGGTATGGCACCACAAGATCTCAGATATGAGCATGAGAGCAGATCAACTCATTAACTATCCACAATTACTAATATTATTAATATAGGTATTATTAATACCTAATACAGATGCCAAATTTATCATTAGCATCTAGCAAGAAAATTCATACTATCATATCACAAGCCATTAAAAAAATTTATACAGGGGCCGGCCCCGTGGCCGAGTGGTTAAGTTCGCGCGCTCCGCTTTGGTGGCCCAGGGTTTCGCTGGTTCGGATCCTGGGTGCAGACATGGCACCACTCATCAGGCCACGGTGAGGCGGCATCCCACATGCCACAACTAGAAGGACCCACAACTACAACATACAACTATGTACTGGGGGGATTTGGGGGAAAAAAGCAGGAAAAAAAAATTATACAAAAAGGGGGAAATGATTTGTGGCTGGATTTCTTTTCTCTTTTATATAAGAGGAATGCCTCTTAAAATTATATAACTTGGAAATTATCATAGGCTTAAGGTGTTTCCCTGTGTCTTAACCAAAAAAGGCAGGGCAAATTAGGTTAAGTCATTTTGTGGGATAAAAGAATCAAATCAATAATGAAAGAACACTTCTGCTTTTTAAATAAATAAAAATATAATTAAAATTAAATATCCAATTTTCCAGTTCTCAAATTGAAACACATTTTCTTCAATAAATACACACACACACAAGCATTCACACACAAGATCTGATTTAAATCATTTGCCTTCTTTAACCAATAACTCCTTCAACTTGTTCTTTCTCGAATAAAAGAACAAAACTTTTTAAAAAGCAGTTCCTCCTGCATGTTTAAAACAACAAATTTCTGACAGGTATTCTCCTATGCTTATACAATGTATTAGTCAGAAAGATACACAAGTTGTTTTACATCAAGCAGACTTTTAAGTACGGTAAAGTCTAAAGGTATCTGAGTGATAAATAATGGTTTTAGTAAGCAGAGGGTTAGCAAATCACATGGGTACACTGGAAACTAACCTGCTGCATACAAGAACTGTCCTTACACTGTGAACTTTCCACAAGGATAGGTGTTAGAGACACAGGCCAGAGACACAGGAACGGTTTTGTTTTACTTCCAGTTATGTGCAAACTTTGCTTTCTTAGTAAACCTGACTGGTATGTTAAAGCAGAATTTGCTCCTGGCCTACAAACAAACTCCACAAACAAAACCCCACTTTGAAGAACAAACAAAGACCACAAACAAAACTCCACTCTGAAGTCCTTTGGGAGCCACTGTTTTGTCAAGGAGCTCTGTCCAGAGTAGGACCACTCTGGAGTTCTAATGGCTACAGCATCCTCCCGGGTCTTCGCAGACTTCCAGCATGGTGCTTGTCTGGACATGTCTGGACACAGCTCTCATTTTGGGGGCCAGATTAATTCATCCTGAAGTGACTGAAACAAAGGCAAGTGCTGCTCAGAGGAAAAAGCAGCATCATTTGGAGACCCTTTTAGATCAGGCCTAAAATTCACCACACACTGAAGGAAAAAGATCGTCCTGAGGCTTTACAAGACACCCAGATAACAAATCTGAGAAGTTAATGGTAGACTGGGCATGCTAGAAGGTTCCTCTGAAGAAAAAGAAGAGTAAGAAAGTTAATTACTGCCTTCCTCTCCCTAGCGAATACTGAAACCTCTGCCCTAAGAAAAATGAATGTCAGTAGTTCTGGAAACAAGTGCAGAGTTTTCCCTGATTGCAAGAAGTGATTTGTAAGACTGCATTTCACTGGAAAACAGAATAATTTAATTCAACTCTCAGCTAAGTTTTCCGGTCAGTAAATAAGAAAACGTTTTTTCTCTGCTGCCTAACTCTTACATTTTGCTACCTTTAAAAGTCCTAAATTCTGCTTACAGGGTATCTATTTATAACATTATCAGTCACCTAAGATTAGTAAACCTTACCTCACAAAATACCTTGATTACAAATTCTCCAAGATAAAAGGGAACAAGTGTAATAAGGTAATTCTTAAAAGATACTTTGCGTTTTTATCCTATATTCTGACAGTCAGTCACATACATATGAGCATACTAACCAAATGTAACCCTGAAGACATACTCAGCAAAGTGGAAGAGTTAAAAGTAAGTGAGCTCCGTGGGATGGATTCTGATTAAAGAGAATGTGACGGGATAAAACTGAAATAACGGAGCCTGCTGACCTTCTTCCTCTGCTCTGTGAATGGGATTTTGCCTATGAGATATTCTATTCACCAACACAGGTACCCACCACAAACAGCTCAAAAAATAAGTAAATAAAAATGGTGTGTTATGGAAGCCCATATGGACAACAGAAAACTATAAAAGCATCTAGCTTTGTTTTCTATTCAAACAGCTGATCTCTGGGCCAGAACCATGCTTCCTGAAAATAAAGGGTACTGAACAAAATAAATGCAGCCCAAAGAATGCCAATATGAAACCCAGGCAGAAACATTACAGAGAAAAAGAACAGCTTTAAGAGAAAAAAACTGGACCATTTTGGATGCTAACCCAATAGTCGAGTTTTTATGATATGTAACTTTCTCAGAAAAATCATCCCATAAAGGAGGCTGAAAGAATGGGAAAGGAAATAAGAAGTCGTGGAGCTGGTGAGGGCTGTGGGGGAGGCGAGAAGACAAAGTAGGACCTTAGGTGAGGGTAAACTGAAGCTCTGGTTAAACATGAGAAGAAGAAACTCAAAAGATAATCCCATTAGAGTTAAGAGACACTCCAAGAGCTTTTAACAAATATGACAAAAAAACAAACGTTATCACTTTTCTCTAGGGAATTAGGGACAAGAGAAATGAGGGCTCAGTTCCCTGCCTCTTCCATCGTGGGAGTTGGCATCCTGTGAGTTCTAGCAGGCAGTCTGCAACATGGATCCATAAAAATGTCTTGGCACCAGAGCTAATCTACAGATAGTAAAGAAAATAAATACACAGGGCAATTGAAACCAGATTCCAGGGTACTTGATTCAACTGTTTACTAAGCAAAAAGGTTAGTATAGTTGGTCCTTTGTCTACTGCTGGCAAATGGTTTTTGTATACTCTACTACAAAGAAAATGATCTTGCTTCACAACACCATCTGTCTCCTTACAACCATATGACTAAAGAGTCCTAAAGTCATAGTATATCTCTAAGAACTGAGCTTTTCTTAAAACAAATCAATGAACTACACTATTAGTGAATCCTTTATCTAAATCTATATCGCATCTTTAAGCAATGTGAAAAGGAAATTATGATTTATTAATTTACATAAAAATTACTTTATACATTAAAGAATAAATTTTCAAATTGTTAAAAAACAACATCTGAAGCTGTCATTATTGAGATTCATGGGACGTGGTTTGCTCCTCTATCACTTGCTTCACAATTTCTGCCAGTTTTAGTCGATCTACTTTATCTGTGAATCCACGACCTGAAACCCAAAAAAGAAAAAGGTCAGTCTGCAAACAGATTCCTGACAGGGATTCAGTAAGGTACACCCTACCAATATCAAATTTACCCTCATCAATGGAGGAACCATCCCCAACACTGATCAAAAGCGGTTCAGATCTCCCATTTTTTATGTAGTAATTGAGCAGTTTCATTTAACCTAGCAGTAAAAATCCAGTGTTCACTACAACAGCACAGAAGGAAACCGTGAAGAGGAAGATGATTTTTCTTATGTATGTCTGACAAAGGACTCACATCCAGAATAAAGAACTCCTTCACATCTATGAAGAAGATACAACTCAATAAAAAAATGGGCAGAAGAGGCACTTCACAAAAGAGGAAATCTAAATGGCCAATAAATATTTAAAAAGCGCTTAAGCTCAAAAGTCCTCAGGGAAAGGCAAATAAGACATTGCAATACCAGTACATACTAACCAGAATGACTAAAATAAAAAAGACAGACAACAGCAAGTGTTGGTGTGGCTGTAGAATAACTAGAACCCTCAAACACCGCTAGCGGAAGTATTAATCAGTATGACCACGCTGGAAAACTAGCGGCAGGACCTACTAAAGCCAAACAGATGAATACCCCCATGAACCACAATTCCAATCCTAGGTGCGTAAGAGAAATGAGTTCACCAAAATATATACACAAGAGAGATCATGGCAGCCCTTTTCTGAATTAACAAAACCTAGAAACAACCCAAATGTCTATTCAACAGTAGAATGGAGGCTACATAATGATTTGCTGCTATGCACGACCATGTGGCTGAATGTAACGTTGACTAAAAGAAGCCAGGCACAAAAGAACACAGACTTATGTGATTCTATTTACATAAAATACAAAACCAGACAAAACTAATTTATAGTGCTAGAAATTGGGATCATGATTACCCTTGGGGGTGGGAGGTAGTGATTAGAAGAGGGTCCATGTTCCACTACATGTTCCAGGTGCTGGTTACAGGGGAGTGTTCACTTTGTGAAAATTCATCAAACGTGCACACTTCAACTGTGATCACTTTTCTGTACTGATATTTCAAAATCTTAAAAAAAAAATCCCAGGGAAGCTAATCTCCTCCAAGTATGGGAATGGTCAGGCTATTATTTTGGATTTCTCAGGTCCAAGAACCAAGCCAGGCAATGAAGTCAAAGAGTTTGCTCCCCTCTCTGAACATCCTGGAACTTTAGTTTAGTCTGCTGAACTAGAAAGACAATACAAAAAGCAGTTCAAGAAATACATCTCTCGTGGGGCCGGCCCCATGGCCGAGTGGTTAAGTCCACGTGCTCCGCTTCAGCGGCCCAGGGTTTCAGCGGTTTGGATCCTAGGCGTGGACATGGCACTGCTCGTTAGGTCACGCTGAGGCAGCATCCCATATGACACAACCAGAAGGACGTGCAACTAAGATACACAACTATGTACCAGGGGGATTTGGGGAGAAAAAGCAGGAAAAAAAAAAGAAATACATATCTACCTTGCTTGCCTGGGGACAAAAATTCAACAGGCAGCAGATTTGGCCAACTCTACTCTTTAGTAAAACAGCTCTTCTCTAAGATAAGTAAGTTAGCAGGGTGGACCCCCTGGTACTTTGCCCTCTTTCTCCCCTTCAGAGTATACTGCTCCTTAATGACCTAGGGAACAGCCAAGGTATCAGGGAGGAGTTCTGAGATCTGAAGGGGTTTTTGCCCAAGTGGTGTGTGACAAGGGCTCTGCAGTGTTAAATCTGCAACACACAATTTATTTGAACTCTGGAAGACAAGTGAAAGGGCCAGATGTCTAGACACGCCTCCACTCACTCTCCAGGCTCACTTGACCTGAAAACAGCACCAGCTCAGCCCCTAGAGATCCTACATGTCCTATTAATGATCACTTTTCTGCAGTCCTTGGGAAAGGAGTAATTAAAGCTCCTACCATTCCAGCTGAAGCTTTGCAGAGTATCTCGTAGGAGTTTGCATTCCCGGTTATACTTCCAAGCCTCCTGCATTACTTCATTCAGCTTTTCATCTTCATTCTCTCCTATTGATAAAAATGAAGAAGTTATGTTCTCCTGCAGCATCATGGGATTTCAGTGTCAGAGACGGAAGGACAGGATATTCAACTTGTTGAGAAGTGGTGATGAAAGGTGCAAACTTTACCAGACACTCTTGTTACTGCTGGTCCCTACATTACATGTAGACCACTTCTGGTCTTTGCGCTCTTCCACTTTGACTGTCTCACACAAATCCCCTGATGGCCCCAGAGTCTTAGCACTGAGGCATGGGAAAGAGGCAGTGTCAGACTCTACTGCTGAGCAAAAACACCTGGTTAAACCAAGAGACTCAGAGAGGGAGTGAGGACAAGGCTGAGTGGGCTATCTTCTTTCTCCTAGGCTCATTTCTTACTTTGGAAGACTATCTCAGGTACACTATGTGAGAGTTCTCTTAAAATCCAAGGAATCTAGGAAGACAGGTCAACCCAACAGTTTTCTGGCCTACTACTTGAAGCATCCCAAGAAAATCTGTTGAGAAAAACCTATCACACCCCAATAAGTGGAGAGAGAACATACCGAAAGCAAGCTCTCACTCAAAAGGACCTGTGTATAAGTCACATTCTGCCCACGACACAAGCAGCAGCAGGGGCCGCTTCTGAACCTGGAAGGTGTTCTCTTTATATTCACAAGTTAACGACAGCCTTGCACTCTAAAGGCTCCGGAAATGATGTTTCCTGACCTTCCCAACTTGATCCTGACGCTGCCACCATCTATTCTCCATCCTCTATCCTGTGCCCTCATTAACAAACTAAGAAAACAAAATTACATGCTGCGCCTGACACTGGCAATTAAACCTAAACTGGAAATTTCACAGAAACCAAAGGAGGGGCAGAACTTACCGCATTTCTGAGTTCCCACTGTCCACTCATTTTAGTGGGCACAGACTAATTTATATAATGTACTTATTCTCTTATAACACAAAGATGAAACAGACAACCTCAACTCAAACCACTCCTTTTGTCATGTGCGTGTGCATACATGCACACGCGCACACGCACACACATACGCACACAGCATTCATAAATGGCATGACCTTTACCAGCCTGGGGGAGAATACACTGAGCAATCACATCTCGGAGCTTTTCCAAGGCAACATTTGAATCCTCGGCTCCATTCTCACGGTCATGGATATAAACACAGTCCTTTGGCTTGGTGCTTTAAAAGTTTGGGAGAGAGGTAATAAGAAGGTGAGATCCCAAAACCCAGCTCTTGACAGATGTTAAGTCTAAACATAAAGCAACAGACTTTTCAGTTAAATAATTAACTACAGAGTATCTCCAACTTACAACGCTATTTCAAGAGCTTATCCTTTCCACCCTCTTAAGAGGCAGAAAAAGGGCAGACCCCTGGCTGACCTTTTAGAGCCCTGTAGTCAGCCACGTGAACCATGAAAGGAAATGGACGAGATAAGCTCACTTACCCGAGTAATTTCCTCTTCCTCAGAATGGGGTTGTTCACAGAGTGCAGGGGTTTGAGGCTGACTTTCAGATCCTGGATTCGCATGTTGGCCAACTGTTCCGCGTGAGCCTGCTGGATTCCTGCAACCACCGCCTGAATGCAAACATTGCCGTCAGTTTTTCCGCATTCATTTATGGGCACCTAAAAAGCCAATCTAAGAGAGTGGGAAGGAGGGGCTCGAGGACTAAGAAGGCAATTTCACTCTTATGCTGGCAGTGAACAAATTTTGACAAGGCAGAGGACTATTCCCCATAGATCAGCAGGGCTCAGGGAAAACCAGGCTAACCAAGGGCCACACAACAGCTAGCCCTTCTTCCCTGCAGGGGGACACGAACGCAAGTAAGAAATACTACCAAGGCTCATGCTCACAGCCAGTGGCAAGGACAAGTGTAAGGAGAGGCATACATGTACATGAGGGAAAGACTGGCAGGCTGCCACCGGAGAAGCCTCCCAGAGGGGCATTTATTCACTGCCTCCACAGTGTAGACAGTCACCTCAACCCTGAGGCTCAGAAGCCCAACCATTTCACACGTTGAGCACGGTAAACCTTCAGGAATTGATCTGTAAGCCAGTCAACTAATTTACAATGAGAAATAACTGTCATGGAGTCCAGAACTCTCGAAGTCTGTGTCTTTATAACAAGTGTATGCTTTCGCTAGGGGCAGACCAATGAAGGAAGGCAAGCAATCAGCAGAAAACTTTGTAAGAACAAGACAATCCCACTTTTGTATTTAAAAAAGGACAAACTCTGTGCGTATGTGTGTGTCTCCCCAGAAAAAGATCAGGAAGGGTACATCAAGCTGTAGATTACCTCACCTCTGAGGGGTGACATTGAGGCAGGGGAATGAAAGGGAAGTTTTGCTTTTTATCTACTTCTGTATTGTTTGAATTTCAACAGCAAAATTTGACAATTAAAAAAAATAGTTCCTTGGTAAGCATGCAGTTAGGTCAGGAAGAGTTTGAGCTCAGTTAAGGGTATGTAATAGGCAGCCCTGTCTATACCCCCCTGGACCCTCAACATCTCTCTCCTCCACAGTGATGGCTCAACCTAAAAGAGGGCAACAGCTCAAGGGCATGAGCTCAGACTCCATCTCCTACGCAGGGCTTAGATGGACCCTATTTAACATCTGCCTATGTGGCCTTTTTTCTATACTTCCAAAGTTGACCAACCCACATCATGACCATATCATTTCTTTAAAAACAGGAATATACTGTCACATTGCAGTTCTATCTTATAGGCTTAGGAGCCACTCTTTCTCATTAAGAAGATTCTGCATATCCATACTTGGCTTCATTATACACTAACTTGAAAGTAACTCCAGAAGGCAATCTTACGTCTTCATTTCCAAGATCTTGAGGAAAGCCACGCTGTAACCACCATGTGCTGACAACCAGAGGATCTAAGCAATCCCTTAGGATTCTGGACTGACCAAACCATTCCTGGACTACTGAGCATATTTAAACCAAGAAGACAATCACACACAATCAGAGATGGCAGAGAACACTGTTCCTTCGAGCGCTCCTTTCTCTCCCATACCCCAGCTAAATTAAGGGTGGTCTTAGCATTCTTTTTTCCTATTCGTTTATTCTCTCCCAAAGTTCAACCCCATCCCTTGAGAGTAAGACTCAAGTGTGTGTCACTGTCTTTCCCTCTCAGCCACACTCTGCTCCCACAGCACGTATCTCACTCATTGGAATGTCGATCTACCACCTTAAACAATATCTAAAACCTAAGAGACTTCCCTTCACCCAAACTAATCTCGTTCCTGATTTCTCTCTCTTTGTCAGTAGTATCACCACATATGCCACCCACTGTCCTTTGATATCTAGTCAGTCAACAAAAGCTGTAGAAATTTGTCTTCAAAAATATTGAGCCTATTTATTCATCTCTACTTCCCTGCTCCCAGAGCCATCCCTCAGCTTCTGGATTACTGCAGAAGTCAGGCTGGCAAGTCTGAAAGTCTGACTGACCATCCCTAAATACCTTCCTTGTGGCAAATCTCTTCCCAAAAATCTACAATGGCCTCTCAATTACATCCTACTAAGACTCTCCCCAAGCTCTACTTTCAAAGCTTGGCCTTGCCACACCTATCTCACCAACTTCCCATTCAGGAAGCCAGGCTGTTTTTCCCACTGATGAACTTCAGCCTCTGATATTTTGCTCAGGTTGTTCACCACACTTGAGCACTTCCACTGTCCACTAAAATTCTTCATGGCCAGTTCATGGCTGAACATGTGAGAGGTCAGAAACTGCCACACAATAGTTAATAAATGTGAGGGGGTTGCCTTCTCTTCAAACCCCCTCCCTAATTACAGCCCTTCACAAATGTTGTCTTTTCCTGAATTCCCACAGCATTCACAGAAAATTTAGCATGCAAAGCTCCGATGTCTGAAACGGTCCCTCTTTGTTTCATGTTTATTGGTCTTTAAAGCCGTCTTGTTTAAACCCTTTGGGGGAGGGAGAATTTCTTGCACTGCTCTGGGCCCCTCCCTGAAGCACAAACATGGAGGACGCCCCCTGAGTGCCTCCTTCGCGTGTATCTACTAGACCTTCATCTGTCCCTTTATGGAGAGAAGCACTTGCTTTCCAACTCTGATTTTCAGGGAACCAAAGATGTTTCTTTGGGAAAGACTGTGTGTTCTGCATTGTTCTACCTTTAACGTCTCACTGAGTCGAGCCCCAGCATTCCTTCTCAACATAGCCTTTTCAGCCAACAAAATAAGCATCATTCAAAACCTTATCCATCATCAGCTGAGCAGAGGGTAGCACATTATCCAGAGCCTCAGTCGAGTTGAGCCAGGGGTGGTCCAACACTCCCTCGATGGTGAGTCTTTCCTCTGGTTTGACCTTCAAGAGCCTGCGGAGAAAAAGCCAACAGGGCTGCCAGGAGGCCAGGAAGTTCTGGTCTGGTCTGGCTCCAACCAGCTCCAGCTTCTAACTTTCTACCAACTCCTACAAGCCTAGGCCTTCCATCTGCAGGGCAGGGGTGGGGTTCTAATCCCTAACCACTAACCGTGAGGGCACTGTGTCCCTGGGAGGTCCTTTCTATACTAGACAGTGAGATAAAAATGGCAGGAAAAGGCTTAATCCAGTGATACTTCAGACTGAGTTCTGGGTTCAATAAGGTAATCCTACAGATGGCTTATAGTTCCAGAGGCCTTGAATCTTCATATTGATGTTTCTAGGACAGTCGGCTCTAATTTCCAAAAGGGACTCCAAGTGCTCTTTTGGCTGATAATGGCTGCAAAATTAGCTGAGGGGTCATGTGGTTCTGACAATCCAGATTGCCACTTGGGATAAAACTCTTAGTGTGTAACCATACAGCAGGACATGAACCCTTTATTCCAAAGACATTCAAAAGCTAAAACTCTAGAGTCTCTGAGGAGGGGCTGGCACTTCTTTCCAAGTGTAATGTATTGCTCTGTCCCACTGCTCTTTGATTACACTTCTTTACCTCTTGTCCATTCACGCTGACACAACTCCTAGCTCACCTCAGCATGTTCCCGGGGCTTTTCACAGCCCCTCCTTCCAACCACATATCCTCCCACTCCAAATGTCAGAGTCAGGACAACATGCCTACTTGCTCTTTCAGGTTCTCTGCAACCTTCTGGATCAATGTGAAAAAGCAGCTTCAGATTCTAAAGGAAAGATTATTTGGAAAAGAATTCCAAAGCTGAAAGAAGATAATCAGTGTTGGTCTTTGGACAGGAAATATATTCTACAGAACTGACAAAGAACCACTTGGAAGATACTGAAGTCTTGGTTAAGCAGCTGAGAATACAGCATGGAAATAGCATGGGAGGACAGAGGATGACTTAAACATTGCCTCTACCCTCCTAAAAAGGTTTTACTTGTGTATTTTAGAAATTAGTCCCTCTTTATATACGTAGGCGCCTATCCAAAAGGAAAAGCTCACTTTTGAAAGGGAGTAATCTCCATAGAGAAATGGCTGTACTGTGAGGAGACAGTTCCCAGTTAATGCTTATCTTCATCGCATTACAGATGAAGAAACTGAAACCAAAAAAGGAGAAATTGCTCAGTGAAGGCCAAGCAGTAGGAATATGAGAACAGCACCCACATCCCAGGGAGCTGAGCCTCCCAGACAGGCAGGAAGAGCAAATATTCCTCACATTTAGGGCTGACTTCTTACCTAGTCCTTCAGCTACCAAAGGACTCTGAATGTCAGCTCTCCCTCATCAAGTCACTAGCCCCAATTCTCCCAAATCTTTCCATCTTAATATACGTCGGAGCAACTAACAAGCAGTGGGAAGGCTGAGGAGTGGCGTCCAGACCCTACACAATCAATCATGTCCTCCCACAGCAGCCAAGGGATGAAAAGCCAAGAGCGCTTGTCATCTTAGCACCCCAGTTCAGTTCCTGGTGTCATGTCCACCCCAGATGATTGGCTTACATGCAAATAGGGCACACCAGGGGGGTTTACCGTTTAAGGTCCTGAATTAATGCTCACAGAGACACTGGCTACCAAGGGACCTGGGTTTATAACCCTGGGAACAAATTCTAGGAATGCAACAGGAGGAAGCAAAGCTCCAATTTCACCAAGGTGTGGACACTGAGAACTCTCATCTCAGGTTCCAGGAGTAAGATGTCTGTGATGCTAAAATGGGAAGGAGCATGCTGAGAAACAAATGACTTTTCTCTACCCAACATACCCCTGTGCTCCACCAACTTAAGGCCTCCTTGGCCTCCCCGCCCAGTGGCCCGGGGACTCACTTCCTCACAACATCTTTGGCCATCTCTGAGATCTGGCTCCACTCTTCCTCTGGGAACTCAAAACTGCCTGTCATGATCTTTCTCCGCATATCCTTTGGGATAGTCCGACTGTGGTGTTTGGAGTAAAAAGGAGGGTATCCACACAACATCACGTAGATAATCACCCCTAGGGACCACAAGTCACAGCTCTGAAAGCAAAAAGAAAATGGTCACTCACAGCACAGGCACAGCCCCAAAATAAAGCCCCCAGCACCAGCCCAGAAATAGCCCCTGACACACACAGGCTGATATCTTCAAGAATCACTTAACAGAGACTGGAAAAGTTTGAGGAAGTCTTAAGAGAACAAACCTTTCTCTCCATATTTCTTATATGCCATCAACACTACATATATATACACCAGCATACAAGGTCAGTCTGGGAGAAAATAAAGAGTGACTTTTCTTCTCACACTGTAGGCCCAAGCCGCTATCTGATCCTTGGGTACAGGTGTAGGATACTTTGTCCTCAGCCAGAGAAGTAACAGATATAAGCCTGCTGGTTGTGAACCATGTACTCTGTCATCCTGGGCTGGGTTGAGGGTACAGAAACCAAGCAGCTAAGACACAGGCAGACTGACTCCATGATATAGCAAAGTCATTTCAGAAAACCCAAAGCAGTTTGACACAGATCAGGGAGAGACACTGGAGTCAAGAACAGGAAGTCTAAAAGCATTCCTTTGGCCACATAAAGCCTCACTGTACCCATCTGCAAGATGGCACACCATTCTTGGCGGAAACATTCTGAAAGAAAGAAAACTGCCACCAACTACCATGTCTGTAGGTATAAAGGTGACCCCATGGCCTGTAGTCACAACATGATTATTAATAAAGGACTCCTATTTTAGTTAAATATAGCTCCACCTGCCTTGGAAACTGGGTCCTTAGAGGCTTGAATTACAGCCTCTCTTGAATTGCAGGACAAAAGCAGTGTCTGCCTAAGAAAGGAGGCCCAGGGAACCTGCCACTACGGCCACACACTCTTCTTCACACCACAGCTGTGGGCTGGGCTCTGAGAGAAGCCCAGAAAATGGTATGTCTCAGAGACTCTCACCCATATTTTGACATCATACTAACAGGTGTTTTTTAGATGACAAGACTCATGCCATAGAACATAATTATTAAATTATAGAGGTAAAAAGGAGGCTTAAAGATGGTTCAAATCTCTCACTTTACACATAGGAAACTGATACTACAGAGATCTTGTCATCCATAAGGTCAACTGTCAAGAGTGAAACTAAGTGACCTAACCAACGTCATGAAGCTGAATAGTGGTGAAGCCAGAGCAAGTCTCCCAGCCTACAGCCTCTTTTTTTGTTTTTAATTAAGGTTTATGTATGCATTATATCTTATTACATATTTTTATTTAAAAAGTTATTTGCAGGGGCTGGCCCAGTGGCCTAGTGGTTAAGTTTGGTGCACTCCATTTCAGCAGTCTGGGTTTGGTTCCCAGGCATAGACCTACACCACTCATCAGCCATGCTGTGGTGACGACCCACATACAAAACAGAGAAAGACTGGACACAGATGTTAGCTCAGGGCAAATCTTCCTCAGCAAAAAAAAAGAAAAAAAAGAAAAAGAAAAATTTAAAAAATTATTTGCAAATGTAGCATTCAGTACTCATTTAGTTGCCAATATAAAGATTGTATCTAGACCAACATATATACACATTCAAAATTAGTATGAACTATTTACTATTTCAGCATGTTACTTCTGTACAGTGTGTAATTTTCATGAATGCCATGCTAATTCATGAGCACCACTAGTTTCACAAAATGGAACAGGAAGAGAAGAAAAAGATAGTACTGGGAAATAATATATCACACAAGAATCCACTGCATTCACACTGAGAAGATTTTAGCAAGTAAATGAATGTGTTATCTAAGAGCTTCTATCACTTAATTTCTGCCTGCATTGTGAAGCAGGGAGCAGTTTCTGACTCTGATCCTGTAATCGGCCCACTCCTCAAACCTTTACTACGTAAGGCCACAGCTGCCTAGAGTTTGAGTTTTTAGAGCAAGAAGGTGTGGAGCAGTGACTACTTGGGGACTGCACAGTGTTAATCGTGAAAGTAGATATTTACAGTTCTGGTCACACTGTGCCAGTGCCAAGTGCAGGGTCCTGAGGGGCAGAGGAGCCTGTGTGTCCTTTGCTATGTATGCATGTGTGCCTGTGTGTGTGTTAGGAATATGTGGGGCCCTCGAAAGTGTGGGACCCAGGAAGAGCCATCCCGCCTTTTTACTATCCTCAGCTCCCTCTCTGTCATCTAGATCCAGCCTTGAGTCCCCAAGCAGCATCATTTTTGTCTGATCTACTCAGCAACTCTAGGACCTCCAGGACCTGCTTCAAAAGGCCCTAAACCTCTGTGCTTTAGAACAGAGAAGCTTGATGTGTAGGTTACAGATTAAGAACTATGATAGTACTAGGTAACACTTAGGAGCACTTGCTATGTGTACCAGACACTGTTCCAAGTTGGATATTTTATGGGGTGAGAAAGAATGGTACCATGAATGGGCATGAAATGTTCTCAGAAATGGCCTCCGCCTCAAAAAAAGCAAGACAACCATATATTTTAAAGGTAGTCAGTGGACTGTACAGGTAACCAAATAAATAACCTACAGATGACCATAGCCCTTGGTTCTTGCCACAAAACCTAAATTGCTAAGAACTTCATATCATATTTCCTCAGACAAAAACTTGAGTTCCAAATACTCTTCTGCATGTGTGGCTGCTTCCAGCCTTTTGGGCAGGAATATTAAGGGATAAGAATGGAATTGGCCATATTCTCAGAGAACCACAAACTCCTCCTAGGAGAAAAGGGGCCCTACCTGAGGGGTGATGGTAAGTGTCTCCTACCTACCTTGTTATAGGTATAGGGTGTCGGCGAGGTAGGTATGATGCCCGATTTCTCCTTCTGATGCCTTCTCTGTGCCTCCAGTACCTGTCAGAGTCAGACCACAGGGGACAATCAACTGAAAATCACACCCATGACCTGCAACTTGAGACAGAGTGCTGGAAGGCTGAAGAGGATAGACACTGGCAGTCAACAGTAAAAAGAACTCCATGCAAACACAACACTCTCAAAACCCTTTCTTCCCCTCTTACAACCAACAATTTATCAGTGTTTGCCCAGATCAAGGACATGAAGATCAAGTCCCTGGATGAGATTTATCTCTTCTTCCTGCCCATCAAGGCATCTGAGATCACTGACTTTTTCTGGCGATGTCCCTTAATGCCCGTGTAAAGCAGAACAGGGCTGGCCAGCGGATCAGGTTCAAGCTACTTGTTGCCATTCAGGACTATAAGAGTCACGTCGGTCTGGGTGCTAAGTGCTCCAAGGAGGTAACCACTGCCATCCATGGGGCCAGGCATCCTAGCCAAGCTCTCCATTGTCCTGTGCAGTGGGACCTCAGGCGAACAAGACTGGAAACTCCACACGGTTCCTTGCAAGATGACAGGATGCTGCAACTCTGTGCTGGCATGCTTCATCCACTCAGACAGACCCAGTGCCATTGTCTTGGCCTCTGTACCCAGGAAGCTGCTGTTGATAGTAGGCACTGATAACTGCTATACCTTGGCCAGGGGCTGGACTGCCATCTTGGGCAACTTTGCCAAGGCCACCTTTGAGGCCATCTCTAAGCCCTCTAAAAAAAGACTGTGTTCACCAAGTCTCCTATCAGAAATTCACTGACTATCTTGTAAAGATCCACGTCAGAGTCTCTGTGCAGAGCACCCAGGCTCCAGCAGTGGCCACCACATAGTGTTTGTATACAAAAAGAATAAAGTGAATTAGGGGCCAGCCCCATGGCCGAGTGGTTAAGTTCACTTGCTTAGCTTTGGTGGCCCAGGGTTTCGCTGGTTTGGATCCTGGGCATGGACATAGCACCACTCATCAGGCCATGCTAAGGCGGTGTCCCACACAGCACAACCAGAGGCACTCACAACTACAATATACAACTATGTACTGGGGGATTTGGGGAGAAGAATAAGAAGAAAAAAAAAAGAAGAAGATTGGCAACAGTTGTTAGCTCAGGTGCCAATCTTTAAAAGAATAAAGTGAATTAATTAAACCTGAAAAAGAAAATACCATGTATGACAACATAAAAAATATTAAGGATAAATCTAACAAAACATGTAAAAGACCTGTACACTGAAAACTACAAAATATAGCTGAGCAAAACTAAAGACAAAAATAAATGAGCCAATACAGCTTGCTTATTTTTCAGAAGGCTCAATATTGTTAAGATGTCAGTGCTCCCATATTGAACTATACTTCTAAAACAACCCTAGTCAAAATCCCACCAGGCTTCTTTGTAGAAATCAACAGCTGATTCTAAAGTACATAGGGAAATACAAAGAAATTTGAATAGCCAAAACAACTATGAAAAAGAAGAACAAAGTTGGAGGGCTAATACTACCTTATTTCAAGAATAATTAAAAAGCTACAATAATCAAGACAATATGGTATTGGTGTAAAGAGAGACAAGGAGGCCAACAGAACACAACAGAAAATCCAAAAGTAAACCCACATGTATACATTTAACTGATTTTTGACAAAGGCTCAAAAGCAATGTGGTAGAGAAAAGATAGCCTTTTAAACAAATGGTGCCAAACCAAGTGGATATCCAAATGCTAAAAAATGAACTTGGATCCATACCTCACACATTATACAAAAATTAACTCACACTGGATCATAGACCTAAATGTAAAACCTAAAACTATAAAACTGGTAGGAGAAAATCTTTGTGATCTTGAGTTAGACAAAGATTTCTTATATAGGAAACCAAAAGCTGAGCCCATAAAAAATTTTTAAAAACTGATAAAAGACACCATTAAGAGACACTGTTCTCTTAACAAGACACTGCTTTGTTTATCCACTCATCTATTGATGGACATTTCAAAAGACACTGCTCTTCAAAAGATACTGTTAAGAGAATGAAAAGATGAGACATACACTGGAAGAAAATCTTTCCAAAGCATATATCTGATAAAGGACTTATATCTAAAATATATAAAGAACTCTCAAATTCAGCCATAAGAAAAGAAAAAAAAGAATTTAAAAAACAGGACAAGATGGGGCCAGCCTGGTGGCACAGCAGTTGACTTCACACCCTCTGCTTTGGTGGTCCAGGGTTCACTGGTTCAGATCCCAGGCATGGACCTCTGCACTGCTTATCAAGCCATGCTGAGGCAGGCATCCCACATATAAGGTGGAGGAAGATGGACACGGATGCTAACTCAGGGCCAATCTTCCTCAGCAAAGAGGAGGATTGGCGGTGGATGTTAGCTCAGGGCTAATCTTCCTCCAAAAAAAAAAAAAAAAAATAGGGAAAATATGAGAACAGACACTTCACCAAAGAAAATATACAGAAGGCAAAGAAGCACCATGAAAAAATGGTCAACATTATTATTCATTAGGGAAATGCTAATTAAAGCCACAATGAAATACTACCACATAACCACTAAAATGGCTAAAATTAAAAAGACTTTCCATACCAAATACTAGTAAGAATGTGGAGGACCTGAAACTTTCATACACGGCTAATGGGAATGTAAAATGGTATAAGCACTTTGGAAAACAACTGGGCAGTTTCTAACAAAGTTAATCATATCTACCATATGACTTAGCCATCCGACTTCTAGGTATTTACCCAAGCGAAAGGAAATAAATGTCCACACAAAAACTTGTACACAAACATTTATAAAAGCTTTATTTGTAATAGCCAAAAAGTGAAAACAATCCAAATGTCCATCAATAGATGAGTGGATAAACAAATCATGGTATACTATATCCACATAACTGAATACTTCTCAGCAATAAGAAATGAAGGAACTACTGAGACATGCAACAACATTGATAAATCTTAAAGTAATTACACCGAGTGAAAGAAAACCCCTCAGAAAGAAAATACTATATGATACACTACTTTATACGTACATCTACAGAAAACGCACACTCATCTATAGTGACAGGAGGTAGATCAGCAGTTGCCTGGGAATGAGGGGACAAGGACAGAGGCAGGGAAGGATTACCATGGGGCAGGGTAAAGCTTTCGGGGGTGATGGATATGTTCACTACTTTGCGATGATGGTTTAATGAGTCTCTATAAATATGCATGTCAAACGTTACAAATAGTGCAGTTTAAATACGTATAGTTTATCATGTATCAATTATACCTCAAGAAAATAGCTTTTTAAAGAAAAAATGGCTTCCTTCGTAAAACAAATCTTGAAAACAACGAACACCAGCTATATAAAGAACAGATGACACTCCGGCCATGACGGATTAACCAGCAGGACTTGCATTCCACCATATGCAACTACAATATTGGAAAAAATACAAGAAATAGCTATTTTCTGACACTGAACAATAGGCAGTATTGGTCAGTGAACCCTGAGAGAGAGCAAGCAAATGTGCTAAGCCCTATCACCTTCCGAGCGGCACTTTCGGCAGTGCAGGGAAAGAGAATCGAAACAGGGTATCGGAGGCTCACAGAGTTCAGCAATGTGGCTAAAATTTGTGGAGCAGAGTACCAATTGTGGAAAAACGACACAAAAATCTGCATAAGGATCGCTTTGAGTCTTTGGCTAAATAGTCAGCTGCATACAGCAGAGCAAGACTCCATGAGGCCAGGGAAGCAACAAGGTACTAGAACAACTATTAGGGAGCTGTAAGCTGAATAATTCCCAGACGTCTTAGAACTCCAGGAGATATCTGAGGCCTAACTAGCCAGAGGAAAGAGACCTCACTGAACACCTAGGGCATCGATAGAGGACCCAGAAGTGTTTCATCTGGGAGGAAGGGCTGAAATAGCCGTAGAATAAAGCCTAATCTAGACTTGCCCTGACAGAACTTAAACACAAGTTTCAAAACAATCAAGTTGATCCAGAATAAGTTAACCATTTGCCAAAGCAATCTTTAATACTCTTAAATGACGACAGAATCCAGACATTCACCAACATAATATTACAACATCCAGCATCCAATCAAAATTTATTAAACATGCAAAGAAGTAGGAAAATGTGATCCATAAACAGGAAGGAAAAAATTAGTCAATAAAAGCAGGCTCAGAAATGACTGAGATGATGCAATTAGCAGATAGGATTTAAATAAGTTTTAAATATGTTCATGTTTACATAAAAGTAAACATGAACAAAATGAGAAGAGAAACAGATGATATAAATCTGAAATGAAGAAATTCACAGATTAAACAGTGCAGAAGAAAAGAGTAGCGAAACTGAAAACCTAGCAAGAGAACCTAGCCAAAGTGAAGCAAAGATAGAAAAAAAGATGAAAAAAAAAGATCAGAACCTCGGTGTCCTGTGATCTAACATACATGTAATTAGAGTCTCAGAAAAAAGGCAGAGAGAGGATGAGCAGAAAAATACTTGAAGAAATGTGTGAAGCATTTCCTAAGCAGATAAACACTATAAACTGACAGATCCAAGAAACTCAACAGACTCTGAGAAAGAAAAACAAACACCCACCCCCACCTAATCAAATTGCTGGGACTTCTATTTCTGTCCAGAATGTAGAAAGCTGGAGAGTGTCACTCTCCTCTCCCACCCAACAGCAAGGAAGAGCCAGATAACTACCAAATCATCACTTTTCTTGAAACCGTCAGAGACCAGAGGTCTCATGGCAACGAAGTATTCTGCAATCTAAAGAAAGGCCCTTCCAAGAGGGGACAAGATGTAAAGATTGGCTCATCTGTGACAGAGCCCAGGAGGAAGCACTGTAGCATGCCACGTGGGTAAAAAGAATCCAGCTAAATTTTTAACAAAATTGCTAAAGGCAAAGTGTGGGCTAGCATGAGGGGTCGGCAGACTCCCTCGGAGCCACAGAAACAAGGCGAGTTCACACTCACTCGTAGGCTCTTCTACACCAACTTCCAGCAGATGCTCATGAGACTCAAGAAGACATGAGCTGCCTAAAACTGAGACTAGTTCAGAAAAAGATACCTCCCACCCTCACTGCCATCACCGCCACCAGGCTAGCAAGCACCAAGTAACAAGTAACAGCAGTCTACTGCCATGGGAGGAGAGACTGTGCAGGGAGAGCGCCTCTAAAGCACATGTGCACAGGCAAGGCCAGAGCTGAAGGTGGAGAAGGAACATGAAAAAACCCCTGTGGCACCCCAGCCCCCACCCTAAACACAAGGTAACAGGAGAAGAGTCTCAAGCTGGTGGTGCCCTGAAGATAACCATAGCAACAAAAAACTCAAACTCAGCTCAGCTCCTGAGCAGGCTGATTCGAGGGGTGCCCCCACAACTAACAGGCTAACAGCAGAAGCAGCAAGCCCGCTCCAGGCACAAGAACGATTCACCTCTGTCTCTACAGACCCTAAAGATATTTAAAAGGTTAATAAGAGAATATCATCATTTTATGCCAATAAATTCAACAACAAATAGCCAAATTTCTTGAAAGACACAAATTACTAAAACTGGCTCAAGAAGAAATACAAAAATTCAATAGATCTATATCTATTCTTTAAATTGATTACATCATTAAAAACCTTCCCACAATGAAAACTCTAAAATACCAATCTTATACAAACTGTTTCAGAAAATAAAGGGCGAGGACACACTTCCCAACCAATCGCATGAGGCTAGCATCACCCTGATACCCTGAAACTAGGCAAAGACATTATGAGAAAAGATTATGGACCAATATCCCTCTTGTTAAAAGACACAAAAATCCTTAACAAAATATTAGCAAATAAAATCAAGCAAGAAGACAAATACATCTTGACTAAGGGAGGTTTATCCTAGGCATGCAAGATTGGTATAACATTTGAAAATCAATTAATCCATCATATTAACAAAATAAAGAAGAAAACATATATCATCAGCTCAATAGATGCAGAAAAAGCAGTGGACAAAATTTAACACATTCCCTTTCAGTAAACTAGGAATAGAAGGAAGCTTCCTCAACCTGATAAGGGACATCTACAAAAAAACCTAATAGTTAATATCATACTTAATGGTGAAAGATTGAACATTTTTTCTGTAACATCAAAATCAAGGCAAAGATGTCTGCTCTCATCACCTATCTTCAACTGGTGGTCCCAGCCAGTACAATAAAGCAAGGAAAAGAAATAAAAGGCAAACATACTGGAAAGAACAAGGTAAAACTGTATTTACAAATGACATGATCTTGTATGTAGAAAATCTTAATAGATCTACAAAAAATCTACTAGAGGGGCCGGCCCCGTGGCCGAGTGGTTAAGTTTGCGCGCTCTGCTTCAGCGGCCCAGGGTTTCGCCAGTTGGGCGCGGACATGGCACAGCTCGTGAGGCCATGCTGAGGCGGCATCCCACATAGCACAACCAGAGGCACTCACAACTAGAATATACAACTATGTACTGGGGGGGCTTTGGGGAGAAGAAGAAGGAAAAAAAAGACAAAGATTGGCAACAAATGTTAGCTCAGGTGCCAATCTTTTAAAAAAAAGAAACTACTAGGAATTAATAAATGAATTTAGTAAGATCCCAGGATACAAGGGATCAAAAATCATTTGTATTTCTATAAACTAGCAACAAACAATTGTAAAATGAAATTTTTTTAAATATCATTTCCAATAGCATCTAAAAACATAAAATATAGGAATAAGTTTAAGAAAATATGTGTAAGACCTATACACTAAGAAATACAAACATTTCTAAGAAAAATTAAAGACCTACGGAGAGATACACCATTTTCATTGATTGGAAGACTTTCAATTGTTAAGATGTTAATTCCCTCCAAATTCATCTACAGATCAAACACAATCCAAATCAAATCCCAAGAAGTTTTTCTGTTATAGAGAAGTGCATTCTGAAATTTACAGAGAATTGCAAAGGATCCAGAATAGTCAAAACAATTTTGAAAAACAATAAATTTGAAGGACTTATACTACCTGAGGTCAAGACTTAATATAAAGCTACAGTAATCCAGATGATATTGCTATCAGGATAAACATGTATATGAACTAAACAAAACAGAGTCTAGAATAGACCAACACATATATTGTCAATTGATTTTCAACAAAACTGCAAGATAATTCAATTCAACAAAACTGTAAGGTAATCCAATGATGCAAGGAATAGTCTTTTCAGCAAATGATGTGGAAACAACTTGAGATACAAAAGGAAAAAAAAAAGAAACTTGACCCTTTTTTTTTTCCTTGAGGAAGACTGGCCCTGAGCTAACATCTGTGCCCATCTTCCTCTATTTTATATGTGGGACGCCTACCCCAGCAAGGCTTGATGAGCAGTGCTAGGTCCACACCTGGGATCCGAACTGGTGAACCCCAGGCTGCTGAAGCAGAATGGGCAAACTGAACCACTACGCCACCAGACCGGCTCCAACTTGACCCTTATTTTTATATATATATACACAAAAAAATAACTCAAATGGATCATAGTCTGAAATTTAAAACCTAAAACTATAATCTTTAACAAGAAAACAAGAGAAAATCTTCCTGTCCATAGGTATGGGAAGACCTCTTAGAGAGGAACAAAAAGGCTGACCAAAAAAAAAACTGGTGAATCGGACTCAATCACAATCAAAAACTTACACTATTCAAAAGACTGTTGAGAAAACTGAAAAGCAAGCCACAGACTGAGAGCAATGTTAGTAATATATCTGTGGTGGGCAGGATAATGGCCCCCACGATGTTCATGTCTTAACCCCCGGAACCTGTGAATGTTAATTTATATCACAAAAGGGACTTCGCACATGTGATTAAATTAGGGATCTTGAGATGGGGTTTATCTTGGAGTATCCAGATGGGTCCACTGTAATCACAATAGTCTTTAAAAGAGGGAGGCAAGAGAGTCAGAGTCAGAAAGAGAGATTGGAAGACGCTACCCTGCTGGCTTTGAAAATGGAAGAAGAGGCCACAAGCCAAAGGTTGTAGGCAGCCACTAGAAGGAGGAAAAGCAAAGGAATGGATTCTCCCCTAGAGCTTCCAAAAGGAACACAGTCCTGCTGACACCTTGAACCACCACAGACATCTGACGTCCAAAACTATAAGGTAATAAATGCATGCTGCTTTAAGCCAATAAGTTTGTGGCAATTTGTTACAGCAGCAGTAAAAAATTAATACATATGTACAATAAAGAACTTGTATCCAGAATACAATAAAAAATTCTTAGACAAAACCAACAACAACAAAAAAGGTCAAAACATCCGTATGCATACTTCACAACAGAATGTTGTACCATCTTTCACAACAGAATGGCAATAAACACATGAAAAAATACTCAACAACAGGAGCTATCAGGAAAATGCTATAATTAAATCCATAATGAAATAACACTACGTACCTACCAGAATGACTAAGACTAGAAATACTAACAAACATGAGTTGGCGGTAAGAACATGAAGCAACCATACTGGTGCGTAAAGCATACTTTACTGGCGCATACGTAAAATGGCACAACCATTTTGGAAAAAGATACTACTTAAGAGGGGAAAAATATGTTCCCCCAAACTTGTTAATGAATGTACCTAGCAGCTTTGTTCATAACAGCAAAAAATGGGACACAACCTCAAATGGTCATCAGTCACTGGATGGATAAACAAATATGGCTTAGTCATATGATAGAATACTACTTAGCAATAAAAAGGAACTAACTACTGATACATGCAGCAACATGGACGAATTGTAAAAACACGCTGAGCAAAAGAAGTGAAACACAAAAAGTACAGGAATTCCTTTCTTATGAAATTCTACACAGGCGAAACTAACCAATAATGACAGAAAACAGATCAGTGGTTGTCTGAGGCCAGGGGTTAAGCTGGGAGGAGACTGGCTGCAAAGGCACACAAGACAGCTTTCGAAGTGATGAAAATGTTTTCTATCTTGATTGTGGTGGTGATCATGCAGGAATATCCATTTGTCAAACCTCATCAAACTACACTTAAAGTAGGAATACTTTATTGTATATAAATCATACCTCAATAAAATTGATTTTAAAAGAATAAAAAGCCTACACCAAATTAAGCAGCCTGTAGGTTTCTGAAGCTGACTTCTCCTCCTCCCATTTGTAATAGATGCCTACTTGTGCTGGAGAACAGAAGAAACAAGAATCTAGAGGCAGCTTGGTGATACATCTTATGGCAGAAACAGCACATGCTTACCTGAGGTGCTACATAATAAGGAGTGAACTGGGGTGTCATCAAGTCACCTTGGTCAATTTTGGCAAATCCAAAGTCACACAACTTCACTGGGGCATCCTGAAATAAAACAAATGGGAGTCATTGCTCCAGAGTTCTCAGTAAACATTAAAGGAAAATCCAGATGCAAGACATGTTACCTTGCACTCTCATGAGTTACTGGCCGAGACCTGAGCCTACGAGTAGCATGTCCTCAGGATTGGAGTCCATGATTCATACTAAGGAATTGTTCTTTGTAATACAGTAGTAAGGAATTTTTACCCACTCATAGTTAGCCTTGTTTTATAACTCGTGAAGGCAGCACTAAAACCAAGAGCTTAGCCAAATGCCCCCCGACTCTATCTATTGGCCCATTATCTCTCATCAGTCCAGGGTGCTGCTTCATTCTTAACATTAGCTTCGTGATAGCCAGAGAAACTTACGTGGTGGACATGGTGCCGAGGGTGAGGCTGGAGAGGAAAACACACCTTATCAAGGTTAATAGCAAATACAACTACTGAGTTTCAAGGTCATGTATAACAGCACATATAATAGCATGTAACCCTTCCCAAAGCCCCTCCAAATAACATCCCAAATTTTAAGTCCTACAAATACATATCAATATCATCCAAAATTATCAATGCCAGGGTATGGTACAATTTCTCTGAGCCTCTAGCAAGGGAACAAGTAGGAAAAGTAAACTGCTTGAAGCACTTTGGTCTAAAGCCTCTTCATGATGGATTCAGAGCACTCTAAAAACATACACACCCACACACCCATTCCTGAACTATATTGAGATCGGCAGCACTAAGATGCAGAAAAGCAAGTCCTCTTACCAAAGAGTTATCCTTGAAGAGCAGGTTTTCAGGCTTGAGGTCTCTATGCGCGATGTTCAACAAGTGACAGTGCTGTAGAGCCAAAGCGATCTGGAAAAGGACAGAATGGAGCAAGCACCTCTTAGAAAAGACAACTCTTTAATGCCTCTGGTTTAGAGAATGCAGGATGTTAAAAAAAATGATCCTTAATTAAGTCAATTAAGACTGTGGTCAGTTTTCAATTTTAAAGCAGAAATTACATGAGACCTTGTGTACGAAGAAATAGAAATGAACTAAGCTAGTTTAACTGCAATCTGTATTTTGTTAAACAAAAAGAAAAATACAACAGTAAAACAATTCTTTGTCAGAATAAACTGATGGTTAAATCCTGTATGAAATGGGAAAAATGAAATGCTTCCACTTGCATTCATCTGAGGGGTGACAAACACTGCAGAGAAAACACTGTGCCAGGCAGTCTTCAGCAGGCCTGGGCTCCCCACAGGCAGTGGGCACCGACGCCTGGCTCCAGAGAAAACTGCACTCTCCAGGGAGCTCAACTTCAAGCTCTTCCTTTAAGAAAAACGGAAAGCAGCTGACTGGATTTTCCCACTGATATTCCAGGTTGCTCATCCCACTTGTTAAAATGTTGCCTGTTCAGGTGGATTTGAAGGGTTTTTGTTTTATAAGAAGATTATTAGAGCTCATCCTTTAGTCCTAATATTTGTAAGATACAAGTTGTGGTTTTTTAAATTAAATAGAAAGAACAAATTCTACCTGTTCTTCAACTCTCAGTATGGAATTGTCTTGGTATTCCAAATATTAGTTCCTCCCTGCCAGAAAGGAGGCATCAAAAAATGCTTGAGGCTCATGGAAAATTTGGAAGGATTTTCTCTTAAGAATCAATTGGGCTATGCTTCCTGCTTTTCCTTGCCTTTCTTGCTCGGCCTGAAGATAAGCCTTGAAGGTTTAGCTTTTCATCTCCTCAAGAAGTTATTATTTCCAGTTGGATTCCTAGGATTGTTTGTGACATAAATCATGTCTCTAGCAATAAAATGTGATGTCAAAATAGAAAATAACCAGGAATAATCCAGAATTACAAAGACCTATTAAAATACTACAGGATTTTAATAATAATACTATAGAATACTAAAAATCTGATGAAAGAAAGATGACTCATAAGCAAAAAGTATCTTCTACACAATTGTCTTAGAACATATGTTTCTACCATACAATCTTTCTGGTGGTATCCGCAGCATTTTATCTCAAAGTCCAATAACGGTGCTTAGAAGCTATATGTCTAAAATATTTACAGTCTACAAAAGAGTTCAGATTACCTTCCTACCAGAGTTTATTTAAATCTGATAATAGACAATTGACAACCACTTCAGAAGACAGTCGCCCCCCAAAGTATAAAAGGGGTCACACTTCTCCTGTCAAGGCATCTTTTCTGATTACATAACAAAGCAGGCAATGAGAGATCAAATAGAGCTTTTCTTCAAGCTTTCTTTTATTCCCCCCAATGAAATTGTGCTTGTTAACCAACATTGTTGGCAGTTTGATCGGTACCCGGGGTTAACTTGCCTGCTTTGTTACTTGGCTGGCTTGCTTCTCTGTAAAGTGCCGGTGCTGGCTGATTCTGTGAAATAGCTCTCCCCCTTCCATCATCTCCATTACAATTAAGAGTCGAGCCCTGTTTGAAAGCATTTGATTTTGTTAAGTTAAAAAAAAAAAACTGAAACATCAAGTAGCTAACCTATATACCTCATCTACAAAGCGTGTCTCTACTTCCTAAGTCTAGTCCTGCCAAGCCCCTCTGAGTTGGAACCCTTGTCACTACCAACAAGACACTAAAGCTAAGGAATACGTCTGACCTAAAACTTTCTAAGAAGCTAAAATGGGAGTAAAAGAATTAGTTTTGAAGACAATGATCCTTTTGAAGATGCTATACTTATTACTAGATCTTGTTAAAGAGTGACTTGTTAAAGGGTGACTAGAACTTGTTAAAGAGGGGGTGATCTTTTAAGTGATATGTTTTGTATATATATTTTAGGGCAGCTAGACTGAAAGTGAATTGAAAACAGAATATGACTTTGTGTAGGACATGAATTTCAAGTCATGTGGCTGGGTGTTGGGCTGTCCTGGTTATTCATTCTCATTGTGTGTGTGTGTGTGTTTGTGCACGCGTCTCTCTCTCTCCACTCCCCACCCCTACTCCGCTAGTATTCCCTGTGAACCAACAGCATGCCCAGCAAGACAGCTGACAGGGTTAGACAGCTACTAAATAAAAGCAAAAATTTTCATGTTGTCTAAAAAAAAATCTAAATTTTATTACCATTCTTTGATATAAATGCTTCCAGCTTCCATCCAAATGCTTTCACCAACAGAGCACAGTTCTAAGAAATAATTATTTGATTTCCCATTTGTTTTTACATATCCATCTTCTTTCTCCACCTGGAAAACTTCTACCCATCGCCTTCAAGTCTTAGCCCCCACATAACTGCTCTGTGAGACATCTCGCCTCCCCAGCCTACAATTAGCAGCTCTCCTCCTTTGTAAGCTCAAAATATTTTATGGATGTCTCTCCTTGGTGCCTATCACAATGCTCTGATGATAGATTCACATCTCAGTCCCCTCAACAGAAACCATACCTTATTTAATTTTGAATTCCCTGGAAGAGACTTAAAATGCCACCCAATGGGCTTACCAAACACTTGGCAGCTAAAAGAATAATGTTGGTTTCATCCTTTAAAAGGAACGTCAGACTAAGCAAGTAGGGCTTTTTGCCATATCAACCTCTAAGACATTGCCTAGAATATTTAGTCCCCTTTCACTAATTTGAAATGGAATCTGTCTTAATTCCACATTACATGCTTTTTTTTTTTAAAAAGAGAAAGTAATCACAATAATCAGGGGGCCAAGAGAGTAGGTGGGGTTTAGATGAAACAAGACTGGCAGTGAGTCGATACTGTTGAGGTTGGGCGATGGGTACTTGGGGATTCATTACATACTTCTGGCTGCTTTTACAAATGTCTGAAATTTTCCAAAATAAAAAGTAAAGGACAGAAGAGGGGCAGGGAAGGAGAGAAAGGGGTGGGGAGAGAAAGAGAGGGCACAAGGAGAGGAAGACCCCACTACACCTTGGCCTAAATGTGGAGAGGTGGGCATGTGATGATGACCCCGTGTGGTCTTACCTGGGGCTGGACTCATGAGGAAACTGTACACTGTTAGCAAACACTTCAATAATTTGAACTATATTTGAGTGTGTGGCACACATCATGTGCAGACGTACCTTAAAAAGAGCAGAGGAAATGTTTCTGTACATAGGGGACGCCAACATTTTCTCTCCAAACTTCCCCCAAAAAACTGACCACACTAGGCACAGGGGATAAACTATTACAGTAAAAAAACTTTATCACCTGGAATGATGTAAAAAAAAAAAAGTTTTCATACACAGATTATCTCCTTAATGCTGTTTCCATGAATAAAATCTCACCAAGAAATTTACTTTCTACTGTCCTATCTATTAGCAAATGAAAAATTTCACAAATAATTCATTTTATTTCAGAAATTATTCGTATATCTCTAAGCAAAAGAATTAGTCATTCACTGCACATTACTAACATGTCATCACCACATCCAGATCATTTAACACAAAGGTGTATATATATATTTATGTGTGAGAAAGATTGGCCCTGAGCTAACATCTGTTGCCAATCCTTTTTTTTTTTTTTTTTTTTGGTGAGGAAGATTGTACCTGAGCTAACATCGGTGCCCATCTTCCTCTATTTTGTATGTGGGATGCCACCACAGCATGGCTTGACAAGCAGTGTGTAGGTCTGTGCCAGGATCCAACCTGGCAAACCCCGGGATACCCCAGGCCGCAGAGGTGGAACCTGCAAACTTAATGGCTATGCCACTGGGGGGCCCTGAAGGTCTATTTTTAAAAACTGGAATCAGGGAGCTGGCCCCGTGGCCAAGTGGTTAAGTTTGCATGCTTCACTTCTGTGGCCCAGGGTTTCACCTGTTCAGATCCTGGGTGCAGACATGGCACTGCTCATCAAGCCATGCTGAGGCGGCATCCCACATGACACAACTAGAAGGACCAACAGCTAAAAATATACAACTATGTACTTGGGGTCTTTGGGGAGAAAAAGGAAAAAAATAAAACCTTTAAAAACTAGAATTTCACATCATCTGAGCCCTCCTGAAGCACACTTTCAAGACACTCTTCACCAGACCATTCTTCGTCCTCTTTTATCTCCACTCTTCTAGGACCTTTTCCAATAAGCAAAAGCTGAAGCAAACCTGAATACTTCAGGGTACAGCAATCACATTGATTGAAAAAGAGCAGGAGGTGGTTGAAGGGAAACAAGATTCTACCAACAGCCTTTGGGACTGCTGGATATGAGACTGCTTTATGATGATAACTTGAAAAGGGAAAAGGGAGAAGTATGGACATAAAATTCTTGGTGCATCTCTGCATTCTCTTCAGGAAGCTGCCTTACTTATTAATTCTTAGGCATTTCAAATATTTGAGCAAGTCAAGGCAATAAAGGACCATACCTCATTTCTTGCTTTTGGACGATCAAAAAGAATTTTCAGTGCAAACCGTTCTTGGGTAGATTTCTTCACACAGACTCTAGATTTGAAGGAAAAATAAAATCAATCAGAAATCATCTATATTACAGTGAAAACTAATTTAACAAATTTGTTCTCTGACATTTGTACTTCTAATCAAGAATATATCCAGGTGCATCAGAACACACTTGCCTCCAGGGCTAGCAGGTGGAGAGGCAGAGAAGCAGCTCACCCACGTTTCACAGGCCTCAGCTCCTGAGCCATGTGAAATCAACAGGAGGCTGGCCAAGAGGAAAATAATGCCTCTGCTGGCTACAGGCAACTCTCACAGTGGCCCCACAGTATCGACATCGTAAATGATTCTATCACAGACCACGTTGACTTGGTCACTTAAATGTATTTCTAAATGGATGAGAAAAAGCCTAACATAAATACCTCCACTTGCTAAATTTAGGCTAGTTTACAAATCTGGCACACCTGATGCTTCTAATTTAAAATGAATTTCAAATGGCCCTTTTCAGAGCAATTTTGTCATAGTTTGCACATGGGTCTCTTACCTAACTGGACCACTAATTCCAGCTCCCAGCTTCTGAGTCCAATTGATATTGTATTCCTCTAAAATGGAGGTTTCCTATTAAAATAAAAAAGGGAGGGGGCAGAGAATAATCCTCCAATTAAAAAGCTGAACAGGAGCCAGTCCCGTAGGCAAGTGGTTAAAGTTCCGCACCCTCTACTTCAGCTGCCCTGGTTTGCGGGTTTGGATCTCAGGCAAGGACCTAGCCCATTTGTCAGCAAGGCTGTGGCAGTGACCGATATACAAAATAGACGAAGACTGGCACAGATGTTAGCTCAGAGCTAATCTTCTTCAAGCAAAAAAAGAGGAAGTGGCAGCAGATGTTAGCTCAGGGCAAATCTTCCTCAGCTAAAAAAAAAAAAAAGCCAAATAATTAAGCAGAGGTGGTACATGAGAAGAATTTATTCCTCAACATCTCATTTTCTGAGACAATCTGATAAGCAGAGCTTTATGTTCTGTAGGGCTTTATAATTAGATATTTTGTCTTAAGTGACTAGGTTAGGGATTGTTTTTTAACAAGAGGGATAGCAAAAACTTAGAATAAAAAGAAATTCTTCAGCTCATCTACAAGGTCCATTTGAGTAAACACTCAATGTGGGGGTTTTATTTGGTTTTTCTTTTTTTTTTTGGAGTGTAGGGGGAAGATATTCTTTCAAGATGCTTTATTACTAAATACTTATTTGCTAAAATGATAAAGTGTGTTTTCTAGATTTCAGAAAGACTGGTCTGATATATGCTGCTATGATATAGAGGCCTATATCCTTGAATAAGTTGATCAAATTGTTGGAATAACTGAATAAATTGAGACTTAAAGGTTCAAACAAAATAGTTAATTTATCGAATTTTCAACAGCACCACTTTGAGTACAAAGATGTTGTCGCATTCATTGTGTAACTCTATTTTCTATAGTTTTTAATAGCTTTCAATAGTTCCAGATAGAGCCTCTACAGTTTAGTGAAAGTTTTTATGGAATGCCTATCTAGTCATTGTATGTTGAGCTTCTGTTGCCATATGTTTTTAGGCAAGAAACTATATATTTCAATTGTGGTAAGCTAAAATTCATTTTTCAGAGTTCCACAGGTAGAACAGGAAACCACCTGCAGACCTTAAGAAATTAGGCCAAAACTCATGAGACTTTCAAATTGTTTTGTTGCAATGAAAATCTGATAGACCATATTTAGCACTAGAATTCTGATTCCTAGTGTATGAGAACAGGATATTTGTCCATGTAACACACACTCACTGAGCAGTTACTATATGCCAGACAACAGACTAAGTTCAGAGAGAAAAACAGAGCTTCTGCCCAATGAATATGCAAGTGTATAAAACAAACTTAGTACTCATCTCCACACCTTTCTGCTGCCCAGTTCTTGATAAAGGTTCTCATCATATAGTAAGTGCTCAATAACTGTGGAATGAATGACTAGAAAGGTGGACTAAAGCCGATGATGGAGTGATACTGATATTGACTTGGGAGAGACCAGCAAGATCATCACACAAACTCACTTCTGAAAAACTGTCCATCGGAGTTAAGGAGCTTGTCAAGGTTACACAGTGAGTTACAAGCACTAACGAGACTAGAACCCATGGCTTTGGCCTCCTCTCCAGCACCATTGCAGCTATCAAGGGCAGCTGCCCAGGTTCTGGCATTGAAGATTAGGGACGAATCTTGCCCAATCGGGGAGGTCCCCAGGCTCTGTCTCCACTCACCACCTCCTAAACAGAACTCAAACCTACTCATTTAACCTGTCTACCTCCTTCATGTTTCCACTGCATGGCCTGTTGGATTTAGAAGTGTCTGAGAAGATGGAGAGGAATACAGGATTGGGAAAGAGGGAGCTGGAGCATAATCTAAGCTTCATGATAGAGGAAAATCATTTGCCAAAGCCCTCCTCTCCTCAACTCTAATGAAAACATACTCTCATAGAAGACTCAATGGAAAACAGAGATTTGTTCTATGTTATAATCATATCAAAGGACTGTTCATATGCTCAGTTCCTGAGATGTGAAAATAACCTCAGACCAAATTCTTCACTGTACTGGTGCTTATTAAGATGGTAATCTACCTGATAGACAGCCAAGACAGTTCGACTTGTAGAGGCTCTGACTGGAGTTTTGACACCTGGCTTTGCAGAAGGTGAGAGAAGTACTAACAGACCTCTCCACAGCCCTGATTTCTGAACCCCATTTTTCCTACACCTCTTGTCCTCTTTCTCAGTTGTAATTCCTGCACCTTTGTTGATGGCACTATAAACACTAACCAGTGCTAAGGCTTCACTAAGCCCAGCTGGGCAAAAGAAGTAACACTCTCACATTGTTGACTCTTCTATGTGTAGATGGCATGTTTTCTCACATATTTTAATGACAAAGGAGAAGGTAGGAAGGCATGGGTCAATTAAAACACTTACTAGAGGAAATTATGAACCACTTCAAAGGCATCAATGACACACACATTGACTGGGTTCTGCTAAAGAAATATACACATTGCCTTAAATTAATAAGGATATAGACACATGGAATGAATTCTTGAGAATCCTTCTAAAGCAGGGAGCCACAAGTTACAACCTACAGGCAAATCTATCCATTGCCTATTTTTGTAAATAATAATACTAACAAAATAATAAGTAAATAAAATAAATATATTTATAATATAAAAATAATATAGCAAAAAATTTACTGTATTAGAAAGATCCAACTATATGCTGTCTATAAGAGACATACTTTAGATTCAAAGATGCAAACAAGTTAAAAATAAAAGGATTTCAACATATAGTTGTGGGAAAACTAGATATCCACATACATGCAAGAGAATGAAGTTGAACCCTTACTTAACACCATATACAAAAATTGACTCAAAATGGACCAAAGACCTAAATGTAAGACCTAAAACAATAAAACTCTTAGAAGAAAACATAGGGCAAGAGTTTCACAACATTGGATTTGACAATGATTTCTTGGATATGACACCAAAGGCACAGGCAACAAAAGAAAAAATAGACAAAATGGACTTCCCATGAAAATTTTAAAATTTTGTGCAACACTGTGAAAAGGCAGAATGGGAGGAAATATTTGCAAATCATATACCTGATAAGGGATTAATATCCAGAGTATATAGAGAACTCCTAAAACTCAACAACAAAACCCCCAATCAACCCAATTAAAAAAATGGACAAAGGACTCGAATAAACATTTCTCCAAAGACAAATCAATGGCCAATAAGCACATGAAAAGATGCTCAGCATCACTAATCATGAAGAAAATGTAAATCAAAACTCCAATGGGATACCATCTCACACCCATTAGGATGGCTACTATCAAGAAAACAGAAAATAACAAGTGTTGGAGAGGATGTAGAGAAATTGGAACCCTGTGCACTGTTGGTGGGAACGTACAGCCGTCGTGGAATATAGCATGGTGCTTCCTCAAAAACATTAAAAATAGAATTACTATATGATCCAGCAATTCCACTTCTGGGTATACACCCCAAAAGAACTGAAAGAGGGTCTTGAAGAGATATTTGTACAACCACGTTCACAGCAGCAATATTCACAATAGCTAAAACATGACAGATGAATGGATGAGCAAAATCTGGTGTATACATGCAACAGAATATTTATTATTCAGCCTTAAAAAGGGAGGAAATGCTACAATATGGATGAACCTTGAAAACATTATGCTAAGTGAAATAAGCCAGTTACAAAAAGACAGGTACCATATGATTCCACTTATTTGAGGTACTTACAGTAGTCAAAATCATAGAGACAGAAAGTAGAATGGTGGATACTAGGGGCTGGGGGGAAGGAGGCAATGAGGAGTACTGCTTAATGGGTACAGAGTTTCAGTGTTACAAAATGAAAAGAGTTATAGAGATGGATGGTTGGTGATGGTAGCACAACATTATGAATATATTTAATAGCACTGAACTATACACTTAAAAATGGTTAAGATGGGAGGCTGGCCCCGTGGCCGAGTGGTTAAGTTCGCGCGCTCCGCTGCAGGCGGCCCAGTGTTTCGTTGGTTCGAATCCTGGGCGCGGACATAGCACTGCTCATCAAACCACGCTGATGCAGCATCCCACATGCCACAACTAGAAGGACCCACAACGAAGAATATACAACTATGTACTGGGGGGCTTTGGGGAGAAAAAGAAAAAAATAAAACCTTAAAAAAAAATGGTTAAGATGGTAAATTTTATGTTATGTGTATTTTAGTACAATAAATAAAAAGAAAAAAAATAAGAGAATGGAAAAAGATATACCACGAGTAAACGTAAGAGAGCTGGAGTAGCTACACTGACAACAGACATAGACTTTAAAAGATGTTAACAGAGAGAGGCACTTTTTATAATGCTAAAAAGGTCAATTCGTCAGGAAGATATGATCATTATAAACCTATATTGCTTCCACCTAGCAAGAGTCCAAAAATACGTGAAGTAAAAATTCACAAAATTTAAGAGGAAAATAGACAATTCAAAAATAATAGTTGTACCTTTCAGTACCCCCACTCTCAAGAGAAAGAAAAACTAGACAGAAAATCACTAAGGATATAGGAGACAACACTTTCAACCAACCTCACCTAAATGACATCTATAAAACGCTCCATCCAACAATGGGGGAGTATACATTTTTCCCAAGCACACATAGAATATTCTCCAGAACAAACCATATGCTAGATCATAAGTCTCAAAAAATTTTTAAAAATTATATAAAGTTTTCTAACCACAATGGAATTAAGCTATAAAGCAACACGAGGAAATTGACAAATATTTAGAAAGTAAGTAACACCCCTCTAAATAACCAATGGGCCAAAGAAGAAATAACAAGAGAAATTAAAAAATATTTTGATCTGAATGAAAATGAAAACACAATACGCCAAAATTTAGGAGATGTAGCTAAAGCAGTGTTTGGATAGAAACTTATAGCTATAAAAGCCTACACAAGAAAGGAAGATCACAAATCAATAACCTAAGCTTCTACCTTTAAAAACTAAAGAAAGAACAAACTACACCCAAAGCAAGCAGAAAAAGAATTAATAAAAACTAGTGCAGAATCAGTAAAATAGAAAACAGAAAATAGAGAAAAATCAATGAAAACCAAAAGTTGATTCTTTGAAAGCTCAACTGAGAAAGAGAAAAAATACAAATTATTAATCTTAGAAATGAAAGAAGTGACATCACAATTGACCTTAGAGGAATCAAAGCACTGAGTATAAGGGAATGCCATAAACAACTTTCTGCCAACAAATTAGGCTACTGGATGATACGGACAAATGCCTAGAAAGACATAAATTACCAAAACTGACTCAAGAAGAAATAGAAAATCTGAACAGATCTATAACAAGTAAAGAAACTGAGTTGATAAACGAAAATCTTCCCACAAAGCAAAGTCTAGGCCCACATGGCTTCTGCAGTGAATTCTACCAAATATTTAAAGCAGAGTTTCTCAACCTCAGCATCACTGACATTTTGAACCAGTCAGTTCTTTGTTGTAAGGTTGTCCTGTGCTTTGGTAAGATGTTCAGCCGCATTCCTGTCCTATACCCACTAGATGCCAGAAACATCCTCTACCAGTATTGACAACCAAAAATTTCTCCAAACACTGCCAAATGTCTCATGAGAGGCGAAAATCACTACCTACTGAGAACGATTGATTTAACAAAATAATACCAATCCTCTACAAGTTCTTCCAGGAAACAGAAGAGGGTATACTTCCCAACTCATTCTATAAAGCCAGTAGTACCATTATACCAAAGCTAGACAAGGGCATCACAAGAAAACTACAGACCTATATCGCTCATGAATACTGATGCAAAATCCTTAACAAAATTATTAGCAAACTGAATACAGAAACATATAAGAATGATTTTACATCAGATTAAGTGCGGCTTATAACAAGAACGCAAGATTGGTTTACTATCTGAAAATCAATTAACTATACAGACGGTCCCCAACTTACCATGGTTCAACTTAAGACTTTTCAACTTTACAATGGTGCAAAAACAATATGCATTCAGTAGAAACCATACTTCAAATTTTGAATTTTGATCTTTTCCTAGGCTAGTGATATGCGGTACAATACTCTCTTGTGATGCTGGGCAGCAGCAGCAAGCCACAGCCCCCAGTCAGCTATGCAATCACAAGGGTAAAATGATACACTTACAACTCTTCTGTACCCACACAACCATTCTGTTTTTCACTTTCAGTACAATATTCAATAAATTACATGAGATATTCAACACTTTATTAGAAAACAGGCTTCGTGTTAGATACTTTTGCTCAACTGTAGGCTAATGTCTGTGTTCTGAGCATGTTTAAGGTAGGCTAGGTTAAGCTATGATGTTCAGTAGGTTAGGTGTGTTAAATGCATTTTCAACTTACAATATTTTCAACTTATGAAGGATTTATTGGGATGTAACCCTACTGTAAGATGAGGAAGATCTGTATATCACATTAAGAATAAAGAACAAACACCACTCGATCAACTCAACAGATGCAGAAAAAACATTTAACAAAAACTTAACACCTATTCCTGATTAAAAAAACTCTCAGCAAACAAGGAATGGAAGGAAACTCCTCAATTTGACAGAGATTATCCACAAAAAAACTTAGTGGTAAGTATTTAAATGCTTTCCCTTTGAGATCAGGAACAAGGAAACATGTCCACTTTTGCCACGTTCATTCAACACCATACCTGAGGCTCTACCCATGGAATAAGGCAAGAAAAAGAAATTAAAAGCACACATACTGTAAAGGAATGAGTAAAACTGTATTTGCTGAAGACAGGATTTTTATATGCAGAAAATCCTAAAGAACCTACAAAAAAAACTAGAATAAGCAAATGTAGTAAAGATGCAGAATACAAAATTAGAATACAGAAATCAACTGTATTTCTATACACTAGCAAGAAACAATCCAAAAACTTGAAATTAAGAAAACAAAAATTCCATTCTTAATGGCATCAAAAATAAAATATTTAGAAATTTATCAAAAGAAGTGCAAGATCTGTACACCAAAAACTACAAACACATTGCTAAGAGAAATGAGAGAAGCCCTAAAGAAATGGAGAGGTACACCACGTTCATGGATTAGAAGATAATATTAAGATGGCAAATTGTTCCCAAATTGACCCATAGATTCAATGGAATTGGTCAAATTCTCAGCACACTTTTTTGTAGAAATTGATAAGCTTATTCTAAAATGTATTGGGAAATACAAAAATTTCTCCAACTTAATGGCCAACTTAATTTTGAAAAAGAAGAACCAAGTTGGTTCTCACACTATCCAATTTGAAAATTACTATAAAGCTTCAGTAATCAAATCAGTGTGGTACTGGCATAAGGACAGTCATATTGATCAATGGAACATAAGAGAGAATCCAGAAATAAACTCGCACACTTACGATCAACTGATTTTCAAGAAAGGTACCAAAGTAATTCAATGGACAAAAGACAGTGTTTGGAACAAATGGTCCTGGAACAACTGGATATCCACAGTAAAGACAAACGAACAAAACCTTGGACCTTTACGTCATACCAAACACAAAAGTTAACTCAAAATGCACATTAGACCTAAATGAAAGTACTAAAACTATAACACCTCTGGAAGAAACACAGGAGAAAAATCTTGTGACCTTTTAGATTAGACAAAGATTTCTTAGCTCGGACACCATAAGCACAATCCATAAAAGAAAAAAATTTGATAAATGACTTCATCAAAATTAAAACCTTTTGCTTTTCAAAAGACACCATTAAAAAAGATAACCCATAGACTGGGAAAAAAATTTGTAGATCATATACCTGATAAATGACTTTTATTCAGAGTTTACAAAGAACTCCTACAACTCAATAATAAGACAAACAACTCAATTTAAAAATGGGCAAAAGATTTTTATACAGTTCACCAGAAAAAAATACACAAAGGGCAAAGAAGCACATGAAAAGATGCTCAAGATCACTAGAATTAGTTCTTTTACTCAGAGTATATAAAGAACTCTTACAACTCAATAAGACAACCCTATTTTAAAATGGGCAAAAGATTTTAATAGCTACTTCACCAGAAAAGATACAGGAATGGCAAATAAGCACATGAAAAGATGCCCAAAGGCATTAGTCATTAGGGAAATGCAAATTAAAACTGCAGTGAGATACCACTACACAACCAGTAGAATGGCTAAGATAGAAAGGCTGACAATACCAAATATTTGCGAGGAGGGTAAAAAAACAAAAACGAGAACCCTCAAACACTACTGGTGGGAACGAATAATGGTAAAGCCACTTTGGAAAAGTTTCGCAGTTTCTTAAAAAGTTGAACATAAACTTACCACACTACCCAGTAATGCCACACCTAGGTATTTGCCCAAAAGAAATTAAACTTTATATTCACACAAAAACTTGTATGAACAAATTTTATTTATCATTTTATTCATAATAGCTAAAAACTGGAAACATTCTAAATGTCCACCAACTGGGGATGGATAGACAATAAAAAGATTACTCAATAACAAAAAGGAATGAACTACTGATGCATGTACTAACACGGATGAATCCCAAAAGTAGTATGATACGTTAAAGAACCCAAACACAGAACACTGCATGTTATACAACTTCTGTAATCTGGAATTTCTAGAGAAGGCAAAACTATAGCGGCAGAAAGCAGATCGGTGGTTGTCTGGGGTGGGGAATGGGAGTAGAGGCTGACTACAAAGAGGCAGAAGGAACTTTCTAGGCAAGATGGAAATATTCTAAAACTGGATTGTGATGATAGTTGCGCAACTCTATAAATTTACAAAAAATTATTGAATTATACACTTACATTGGGTGAATTTTATGGTATGTAAATTATACTGCAATTTTTAATAATTTTTTTCAACTAAGGAAATGAATTTTCACTAAGTTCATCAAATATTAAAAACTCTGCCATATAAAATAGAAGACAAATATGTAAAATAATCTTTAATCCCAAATACTCATTCCCCAGGTTTAGCTAAGTGTTTTGAGTATAGTGAAGTCATGAGGCTAAGGGAGCAGAGACAGAAATGAGAAGACAGAGCCTACGGTTGGAGTCACTTGGCCCCATCCTAATACCTTTAATAGTAACAGGAGGAGATCTGAAAGTCCAATCAGCCCACTCTCAGGTAGTCAGGCAGCAGAAGGTTAAGTGCTGTGGTTACAGCCCAGGAAAACAGCTTTTCCAACTGAACGCTAGAGATCTCAGTTCTCACCATTTGAGCGACAGCCTCAAAAAAGCAAAACAATGAATACAACGCAATGCCACAAACCAAAAGTTTTATTTGATGGGATGCGGCTTGCTTCCAAGGGAGCACATCCTAGTCAGTACTGGTTGTCAAATCAGATATTTTCAACTCCTCTAATTTGTATTGGTGAGAAACACCCAAATAAGTAGGAAGATTCATAATCAGCTATCAAGCATGTGAAGAAAAGCAAAAAAAAAAAAAAAAAAAATTTAAGAAAATTAGGTTGGACAACAGTGACCAAGTGAAGAAAAGTACCACTCTTTCTAAACCACTGTTAATTTGCTACATGCTAATATTCATTGAGCTCTTACTAAATGTTCGGTCCTGTTGTAGCACATTTAGATATATTTGCTCATTACATCCTCAAAAAAAATCCTATGAGCTGGGGAGTGTGTTCATACCCCTTTCGTGGATGAGCACACTTAAGGACAGAGAAGTGAAGTGACTCACTTAAGGACACAGCTAATGAATGGCATGGCTGAGATTTCAACCCATTAGTCTACCTAGAGAAACTATTGTAACTACTAATTAACACTGCCTCCCCTTTCATGTATTTGCCCACTAGAACTATGTCCCTCTTCTGCTCAAAACTTCCCAGAGTTCCCCTGCTGCTCAGGGTCAAGGCCAAAGTTCTTACAATGGTCTACAAGGCTCTATGTGCTCTGGCTTCCCATTACCTAACATATTCTACACTGACCCACTGCATTCCAGCCACCTTGCTATTCCTGGATCACACAAGACCTCCACCTACCTCAGGGCCTTTGTACTTGCTGTTCCCTCTGCCTATAATATTCTTCTCTGAGACAGTGGAGGTTTGCTCCCTCATTCTCTTCAGAGCTCTACACAAATGTCACCGCCTCAGAGAAGACTTCCCTGACTACCCTTCCTAAACTAATAGTCCCAACCCTTTTTATACTTAATTATAACCACCTGGGAATGTTTATTACCTAATTCCACCAACTAGAATATAAGCTCCATGACAGCAGGAACATCTAGGAGTCTGGCTTTGCACCACTAGTGCCTAAGACGGCACTTAGCACAAAGCACACAAACGTGTATTTAAAAATCTGCCACATATGCTTTAATTCACAACCCAGTCATATAACTTTAGGCAACAATTCATGACCCTGCACCAATAAAATCCAAACCAAAAGGAAAAAGTGGATATATCACAGCAGTATTTTAGAACTTTTATTTCTATTATTTAAAATTTGATCTTCCTTAATGTGTATGTTATATTTTGATGCCTCCTTTAAAAGGTGAAGTTTCTTTGGAATGACTGATGATTTCTATAAACTTCACTACCCAAGTGTAAGTTCTTAATTAGTTACTGATAATAGTGATTGTGTCTTGAATGGGAAAATAACTCCAAGTTGCCAATGGATGCCTGTCCCCCAAGGGAAAATTAAATTCTTAAATGCACCGAGGCGACTTCACACTGCGAGATAACTAAACACATATCAAACTTCAAGCTTCAGTGTTCAATTTACATCAGACTCTAATTTCCCAGCTACAGCTAACTGCCTGGCTCTTAGTGCCTTAGCGCCTCAAAGTATACCTGGTTAAAAAAAAAAAAAAAAAGGAGTAAAAAACAGGTTTTAGAACACTTGTCATTTTATTTGGGTCATTTTAGAACACACATATTTGCTTTTCTTTTGGTTAACAGAGCAGCAAATCACAGGACACAGTTAGCTCTCCCTGAATAAACTCAACGTTGCCTGGGAGAGGGAAGCGGCAAGAGGAAAAGGGAAGGGGAACACACGGAAAAGTGAGAACAACCTATTTGCCAAAAGACAAGTTTTGTAAGAAGGTGAACCACCTCCTGAAACTGCAGATTTCCAGGAGGCTGGTTTCAAACAAATGGGGAGCGATGGGTAAAGTCCAATTCTCCCTGTGCTGTTGCAGCACACCATCCGGACGCAAGTGCTGGCGGCACTTGGGGAGTGATCCAAGGTGGAGCAGCAGGGCCCTCTCCGTCCCACTCACATCAAGTACCTCCAGCCCACTCACCTTCCGTTCTAGCTAAACGCAAGCACCTCCCACTTTAACCAGGGAAGTCGGAGGGAGTCGGACATCCCGCACTACACAGACCCTTCGCCCCAGGGCTGTGAAACGCAGTCCGCGGAATCCGGGGAAGACCGAAACCCGGGAGTCGCCGGAATCTCTCACTGAAGTTCTCTCCGCTTTCTGAGGCTGGAGCCGAGAGGAATGCCACAAGGACAAAGCGGGGAGGAAGGGGGCATCTCCCCCTTACCTTGATGGCTTTCTCCATGTCGCTCTCCTCAGACATGCTCCGAGAGGTCCCTACGGCCGGGAGCGGCGGAGGCTGCGCAGCTGCCCGGTCCCACCGCGGCCGAGGGAGGAAGGGGCTCGGCGCTTGGGCCCCTGGGCCTCGGGAAGACAGGCAGCCGCCGCCCCCGGGGACCGGCGGGGATGAGGGCCCCGGCGCCGGCTCGGCTTCGGCGGGCGGCTTTAGGCTGGCGGCGGCGGCGGCAGCCCCCGGGGACGAGCCTTTGTGTTGGGCCCCGCGCGGCCGCCTCCCGGCCTCATCCCCGGCGGGGGAGGCAGGCTCCCGGGGCAGGGCGAGGCAGGGAGGGCCCCGGTCCGGGGCGCTGTGCAAGGGCCTCGCGGGGCCGCCGCTTAGGCCCGGGCTCGCCAGGTCCTGAGGAGGAGCCTGCGCCTCCGTCTCCGCCGCCGGCACCGCCGCGAAGCCGAAACCGAGCCCGCTGCCGCCGCTGCTGCTCCCGCTGCCGCTTCAGCGCCACACATCGCCGGGACACCCGCGCCGGGTAGCCCCGCCGGCCGCCCGCCCGCCGGCGCCGTGCTCCGCCTGAGCTCCGGGCCGCCCCTCCGGCCGCCCGACTCCGTGCACCCACAGCTCCACGCGCCCCTCACTGCAGTCCGCTGGGGTTTCCGCGCCGCCCCCGAACCACGCAGGAGATTTGCAGGCGCCCGCCAGGGCCTCCCCAAGGTGCGCCACGCCCAGGACAGGCCCGCGGGGCCCTCAGCAGCGCTGGCGCCGCGCCGATGACGTAACGGGGCGGGGCCCGGCGGGGCGGGGCCATTGGAGATCGCCGCCCTACTGAGGAGCTATTGCGAGAGCGTCCTCGCTGCGTTTTTCCTCCCCGGGTGGACGAGGAGGTTTCTGTCGCCAGAAACACCTGCGGAGAGGAGTCGGGGGTGTTGACTCGTGATAGAGAGGAGGAAACTGAGGCCCCGGGGAGGTCCTGCGGTAAGAGGACAGAATTGTGTATAATAGTAGCGCTAATAGTTATAAATACGGAGCGTTAATTTTATGTGAAGGTCTTTTCCTCCAGTAGTTCCTTTCTTTACCAGGCATTCGGCCCTGAGAGGTAAGTATGTTCTTATCTCCCGTTTACAGAGTGGGTAACTGAGGCTCAGAGAGCCCGCCTCACTTGCGCACAGCTGAGAAGCGGTCAAGGCAGAATCGGAACCCAGGTTTGTGCTCCTTACACTACACCCGCAGCTTACCTTGCGGGAGCTTTTGGCTGATCACCTCTTGGTGGTTCTTCATTCATTCACTTATTTCTTGAGCACCACTGTGTGCCAGGTCTGCTCGACACTGGGCAAACAGTAGGAACAAGACACAGTACTTGCTCGTGGATCTTACTTTCGGGAAAGGGAAGCAGAAAATAAACAGGGAAAAACACAGAGTTTGTAGATGCCAGGAAGAAAATGAACAGGATGCTGAAGTAAGAGAATAACTGGATGAGGGGATTTTTCTCTATTAGATGATTAGGGCAGGTCTCCCAGGAGGTAACATTGAAGCTGAGACCTCTGAGGAATGAGAAGGAGTGGTCTGTTGGAAATTCGAAGAGATTTCTGGGCATTTGGAACAGCAAGTGCAAAAATCTTAAGGTGGAAAAAGTTAAATGTGTTCCAGGAGCAGCAAGAAGATCACTGTAGCTGGAGCAGAGTGAGTAGGAGAGAGTGATAAAGGATGAGGTTGGAGAGCTGGGCCGGGGCTGTGTCATATACACCCTTAGGGGACATGGAAAGAACTTTGGATTTTATTCTAAGCCATCACTAAAGAGTGATGTGATCAAAGTTATGTTTTAAAAGATCGCTCTGCTGTACAGAGAATGAAATATGGGCAAGCAAGAGTGGATACATGGAGAGCATTTAGGAGGCTATCGAAATAATCCAGACGAGAGATTATATGGTGCTTGAACCGAAGAAGTGGCAGTAAAGATAGAGTAGATGGATTTATGATGTTTTGGAGGTAGAATTGACAGGACTTCTTGAAGGATTCAGTGTGGAAGGTGAGAATAAGAAATGAATCAAGAATAACTTCCAGGGGCTTGGCCCCATGGCCGAGTGGTTAAGTTCGTGTGCTCCGCTTCGGTGGCCCAGGGTTTCGCCGATTGGGATCCTGGGCAGAGACATGGCACCACTTATCAGGCCATGCTGAGGCTGTATCCCACATGCCACAACTAGAAGGACCCACAACTAAAAATATACAACTATGTACCAGGGGGCTTTGGGGAGAAAAAGGAAAAATACAATCTTAAAAATAAATACATAAAATAACTTTGAGGTGTTTGGCTTAATTTAAGCAATTGGATAGATGATGGTGCCATTCAGTGAATCAAAGATTGATGAGAGTGAGGGTGGGGAATCCAGAGTTCTGTTCTATCTAGGTTAATTTGAGGTTCTTGTTCAGTATACCAGAGGATAAGTCAAGTGAGTAATTGGATGTATATTGCGCAGATATAGTTGTCCTCGTTGTTGGCTATATGCCTAGAGTACATCCCTCAGCCCCCTTAAAGTAGATGTGGCTCTGTGCCTATGCTCTCCCTAGTGGAAAGTGAGCAGAAGAGATGTGCATAGTTTCTTGGCTTGGCCCAGAAAATCCGTCAACAGCTGGTCTTATTTACTCTGCCAGCTGAAAGATGATGACCAGCATCTGGAGAAGGCAAGGCCTCAAGATGGAAGATTCCTGGGTGGAGGAGAACTCGGCCCCATCGACCTAATCTTATACCTAGGACTGATGTATGAGAAAAAAAAAATAAACCTACATTATTATATTGAGCTTTTACATACTTGAGTCTTTTTGTTACAGCAGTTTTGCCTGTGCTACCTCATACAAATGAGAACAGTGATCCAGCAGGGAATTTTGGAAGGAAATTTCTAAATGACGTGAATTGACATTATCCATAACAGGAAATAAAAGGTGCCTTGGATTCATTCGTTCATTCAGTAAGAATTTCTCAGGTGGCTCTCTGTGCCAGACACTGTGCTACATAATAGAATGCAGAGATGAAGAAGAGACGAGGTCCCAGTGCTCAAATACTCTGAGTCTGGCAGCTCAGCTTATTGGATCTTATCTGCATATGCTTTCCCTCTACTCAGAAACTTATCTCCCCTCCAAGCACACACACAGCCTAAGTTCTACACATTCTTCAACCACATTCTAAATACCATTTTATCAGAAAGAAGATGCCTCACCCTTGTCCCAGTCAAAATCAGATATTCCTATTATCTCATAACTTACTTCCTGATGCGGATCACAGTTTTTATTTATATATTCATTTGTTTTTTATTCTGTAGGGTTCTCTCCCCAACTAGACTGTAAATAATCTCCACAAGGGAAAGAATTTTATCTGTATAATTGGTCACATTCTCAACCCTCAGCTCACTGCAGATGCTTAATAAATATTTGTTGAGGGGCTGGCCCGGTGGTGCAGCGGCTAAGTTCGCACATTCTGCTTGGGTGGCCCGGAGTTTGCCAGTTGGGATCCCGAGCACAGACATGGTAGCACTTGGCAAGTCATGCTGTGCCAGGCGTCCCACATATAAAGTAGAGGAAGATGGGCACGGATGTTAGCTCAGGGCCAGTCTTCCTCAGCAAAAAAAGAGGAAGATTGGCGGCAGGTGTTAGCTCAGGGCTAATATTCCTCAAAAAAAAAAAAATCTCCTCTACTGAATATCCAATTTCATTGCTCGCAAGTTCTACCTTCCAAAAACACTAGGGACACAGTTCAGCCAAGTTCTTTGCCACTTTATAACAAGGATCGACTTTTCTCCGTTGTCCAACATGTTCCTCATTTCCCTCTAAGACCTCATCGAAATGGACCTTGCCGTTGATATTTCTACCAACATTTTGTTCTTGATTGGTTATGTATTCTCTAAGAAAATGAAGCTTTCTCTCCAACTCTCCTCTTTTTCTTTCTGAGCCCTCACCAGAATTGCCCTTAACATTTGTATTTCTAGTATGTACCCCCAGACTCTTCCAGCCTCTACCCATTAGATAGACTGGATGTCTTAAAAATAGACGTTTATTCCTCACAGTTCTGGAAGTGGGGAAGTCAAAGATCACAGTGCTGGCAGACTCAGTTCCTCGTGAGGCCCTCTTCCTGGCTTGCAGACAGCGGCCTTCTCAACGTGTCCTCACACGTGGAGAGACGGAGCTCTGGTCCCTTCTTCTTATAACGACACTAATGCCATCATGGCAGCCCCATCCTCATGACCTCATCTAAACCTAATTACCATCCAGAGGCCCCACTTCCAACTATATCACGTTGGGGGTTAGAGCTTCGTCATATGAATTTGGAGGGGACACAAACATTCAGTCTATAACATGGCCTAAAGCTAAAGTAGAAGGCATGACTGTCTAATATTTTGTTAAGATCTCAGAAGATCAAAGATGATACTTTAGAAAACTATTCAGTCATGGAAAAGATCCTTTGAAGAGATTTCGGGTGTGTCTCATAGATCCTCTCAGTCAAACGTTAAGGCCTCCAGGAAGCTTAAAGTCACGCTCCGCAGCACTCCAGCAGGAGCCCAAGGCAGAGGAGACTTTTTCAGGGAGATTGCGGATATGGCGTGAACTCCAAGAAGGTTCCCAGGAAACCCACAAAGTTGTTGAAAGAGTTATATTTGGCCTCTCGGACTGAGGAGAAAGTGACAGAACAGAATAAAGAGAGGCCTTTAGACCTCCACAGTGCTAGCAGGAAGCCAGCCAAGAATGCTGCTGAGCTGCAAACACGCTACTTTTTATGAAAAAGCATGACTCAGAGAGTGAAGCCGGGAGCCATGGATAATTATTCTCGGGCTTTGAGAACTAATCTAGGAGCTTCCAACATTTGCCCAGCTGGGTTTCAGCCTTCCCGTGGACCAGTGACTCCTTTGTACCTCTCACTTCCCCCTTGTTGAATAAGAGTGTCTGTTGCTGTTGAGTGTGTAGGGGACAAATCATTTGTCTCTTTATTTTCACAAGTCTTCACATTAAGAGGATCTGTACTTGAGGAAAGGTACTTAACGAACTATACTCAGGGGATTAATCTACACCTGGACTTGATTCAGTTTTGCGATTTTGGACTTCTAGCTGATGCTTTACTGGGATGAGGGTTTTTTTCCCCCTTAAAGATTGGCACCTGAGCTAACAACTGTTGCCAATCTTTATTTTCTTTTTTTTCTGCTTGCTTCTCCCCAAATACCCCCAGGACATAGTTATATATTTTTAGTTGTCCTTCTAGTTGTGGCATGTGGGACACAACCTCAGCGTGGCCTGACGAGTGGTGCCATGTCCACGCCCAGGATCTGAACCAGTGAAACCCTGGGCCACTGAAGTGGAGCATGCGAACTTAACCACTCGGTCACAGGCCGGCCGAGTTTTGAAGCCCTTCAGAGGGGGAGAGTGCAACTTTGCATGTGGGAAGGACACAGATCGTTGGCTGCCAGAGGACAGATTGGAGTAGATAGCCTCTAAGATGGCCCCTGGTGATACCTTTGTGTAATATCCCATACCCCTTGAAGGTGGACTGGAACCCGTGACTTGCTTTTAATTAACAGACTATAGCAGAGATAGAATATCACTGCTAGGATTAGGTTACAAAGAGACTGTGACTTCTGTCTTAGGCTCGTTCTCTCACGCTCACTTGCTCTGAAGGAAGCCAGCTGTGAGCTGCCCTGTGGAGTAGTCCCTGTGGCTAAGAACTGATGTCTCCAGCCAACAGCCAGGGAGGCCCTAAGGCCTGCCAGTAGCCACATGAGTGAGCTAGGAAGTGGATCATCCCCCGGTTGAGTCTTGAAGTGACTGCAGCACTGGCCAGCACCTTGATGTCTTTTTGTTAGAAACCATGAGCACCCAACAAAGGCGCCCCAGATATCTGACCCACAGAAATCGTGAGATAATAATTGTGCGTTGTTTTAAGCTGCTGCATTTGTAATAATTTGTTATGTAGCCGTAGATAACTAATACAGGTGGTTAAAAAAAGGAGATGAGGCATGCAGATGAGAGGGCATGGTGGCTTGGACTAGGATGATTGTAGCAGAAATCGGGGAGAAGTGAACAGACTTGAGATGTATTTTGCAGGTGCAATCAGCAGGAGTTGGTGATGGATTGGATGTGAGGGATGAAGGGAAGGAAGTGGCGTGGATAATTCCCAGGTTATCTCAGGGCACAAGCAACCTGGTGGACAGTGGTGCATTTACTAAGATTGAGCACAGTGGAAAAAAAGGGTTAAAAGGTACTTCTAGAGGCTCAATGACTGACAAGTAGGAGTGGATGGATGAGAACATGCAGTCAACCTGTCACTGAATGTCACTTTCTCTGACACACAACTGTGCTTAATCAGCAGTTTCAGATGAGTAACACTGCTTGGCAAAAGCGATGTGATGCTGCCATAATTCAAAAAACAAAAATGGAAGTGTGTTGGCAAGGATGTGGAGAAATTGGAATCCTCATACATTCTCATCCATTTTACACTGGTGGGAGTGTAAAATGATTATGGCTGCTGTGGAAAACAGTTTGGCAGTTCCTCAAAAAGTTAAATGTATGGGCTGGGCCCATGGCTGAATGGTTAAGTTCTCACCCTCTGCTCTGGCAGCCCAGGGTTTCACAGGTTCAGATCCTGGGCACGGACCTGGCACCACTCATCAAGCCATGCTGAGGTGGTGTCCCATATGCCACAACTAGAAGGACCCACAACTAAAAATATGTACAACTATGTACTGGGGGACTTTGGGGAGAAGAAGGAAAAAATAAAATCTAAAAAAAAAAAAAGTTAAATGTAGAATTACCATATGATCCAGCAATTCCATCCTAGACATATACCACCAAGAACTGAAAATAGATAGTCAAACAAATACTTGTATACAAATGTTCACAGCAGCACTATTCACAGTAGCCACAGTTTCCACAGGTGGAAACAACCCACATGTCCATCAACAGATGAATGGGTAGACGAAATATGGTATAGCCATATAATGGAAAATTATTCAACCATAACAGGGAGTGAAACACTGATTCATGCTACAACATGGATGAACCTCGAAAATGTTATGCTAAGTGAAAGAAGTGAGACACAAAAGGCCACATATTGTATGATTCCGTTTATATGAAATGTCCAGAATAGGCAAATCCAAGAGAGAAAAAGCAGGCTAGAAGTTGCCAGGGGCTGGGGGGGGAGGGGAATTGGGAGTAACTGCTTAATGGGTAGAGAATTTCTTTTTGGGGTGATGAAAATGTCTTGGAACTAGATTGAAGCAATAGTTGCACAACATTGTGAATGTGCTAAATGCCACTGAATTATACACTTTAAAATGGTTAATGTCAATTTTATGTTATGTGAATTTTACCTTAGTAAGAAAAAAACTCAATATGATGCTTAAATAACCCCGTTACTCTCAAAAAGATCTTTCCTCTTTAAACTGAGTTATTTAATAGCAAATTAAAAGTCTGTTTAAAAGTTATTAACAGACCCAGGCTACTAGATGAATTTTCTAAGTGCTTAGAACAAGGGCGGCGAACTTCTTAGTCTTAAATGTTTCCTGATCTGACTTACTGGATAATCTGCTTGAGTAATTGCCAGGGAAGCCTGTCCGCTTCATTTTCCCCTGGTGCTCAGGGTAGCTCTCATTCCGAGTGGAGCCCTTGAAGATTTGAGATGAAAAAGCGATTGAAAGCCATGCAGCTGTTCCCCCCCCCCCCGATTTTTTTCCTGCTAGTGAGGGTTCTTTTCCAATTTCACAAGCATCGTGTATGTCATTATTTTTTAAAAGTTGAACAATATAGGATTTAATGCAGAAAGTGAATATCTCCTATGAGCCCACCACCAGAGGCTGCTTTGGTTAACTCTTTTCCAGTACTCTTCCCTGAAACCAAGTTTGCACTTACTTGCCTGCCGCATAGCACCTTATAACTGCAGCCGGCTTTTGGGGAAACACAGCTATCTCCTTTCCAAAAACTCCGCAGAACCCAAGCTGTACTCCATGATAGGAACTGACACCTTTATAGTAACTTTCACTTCCTTTATCTCATTAACTTCCTCACAGCACCCGGAGGTGGGTGCTGTGATTATCATCATCCCCATTTTACAGACGAGGAAACGAGACTAAGGTTAATTAGACTTTATCAATTTTCAGTAATTCATCCAAAAATATTTATTGAGGACCTCTGTGGGCCCAGCCATGGGCTGGATTATTCAGCTGGTTAAGTGGCGGTTAATCCTAGAATGGAGGACAGACCCTGTTCTCTTGCCACTGCCCACTTTCCCTCCTGGGTACCACCTGACATAGCTGAGGTGAGGGTTGCTGCAATGTGCTACTCCACCTTCCTCTGGAGTCGCGTCACCTCCTCAGGACAAGAATAAAATCAGGGGCCGGCCGGGTGGCGCAGCGGTTGAGTTCACACATTCTGCATCGGCAGCCGAGGGTTCGCCGGTTCCGATCACAGGTGCGGACATGGCACCGCCTGGCACGCCATGCTGTGGTAGACGTCCCACATATAAAGTAGAGGAGGATGAGCACGGATGTTAGCTGAGGGCCAGTCCTCCTCAGCAAAAAGAAGAGGATTGGCAGCAGTTAGCTCAGGGCTAATCTTCCTCAAAAAAAAAAAAAAGGAATAAAATCAGTTGCTCTTAAGGTCTGGCACCGCCTCTTCTAGTGTAGCACTTCCAAAACCTTAATGTGCACACAGAGTCAAATGCAGAGTCGGGTTTACTGGGTCTGAGCTGGGGTCTGAGTTTCTGCATTTATAACAAGTGCCCAGGTGATGTCGATGCTGTTGGACCCTGACTTTGACTAGCAAGGTTTTCAAGCTCCCACAGTCACCCTCTTCAACCTTGAGAGTCCGTTTTCCATGCCTCCAGGTCCCAGGCCCACGTTACTTGAGTTTAGAGTAGTGCAGTCCTTCAGTAATGCCCCAGTATGGTTTTTTGGGTGAGCCCAGTACAGTTTCTTCCATACCACTTCAGGCCGTTGTAACACATTCGTTGGGTGCCTACTCTGGGGACACAGAGCTGGTCTCTACCATCCAAGGCTTCTCGCTCTGAGGAAGGAAGTGGATCGAATACAGCATAACATAGCAATATGTACAAGTGTGTAGTAGGTAGGAAGGTAGTTCAAAGGAGGAGGCGAGGCACTTGGGGCCAGAGGTGGGATACCCAGCGTCCTAAAGGAAACGAGCTATGAGTACCATTCCAGAGGAGACGTGGGGTAGGGACCAGCCCTGGTGGTAGAAGACATTGTAATGAGTAAAAGGAGCAGCATGTTTACTGTAGCAAGCAGAGTGAACGAGAAGCTCTAGAATGCAGTGCTCGAAAGAATAGTGGGGTTATCAGATCCACAGGATAGCTGGCGCTCCCTGCAGTCAAGCTCTGCTCAGGCTCGGACAAGTCCTGGAATCCCTCAGGGCAGTCACAGGCTCTGGTGAACGTCATCAGTCAGAACACAGATGCTTTGCTCATTTTTATGGAAGTAATAGATGTCCAGAGGCCCACTAATCCTCACACTCCAGGGGGACTCCACCTCCAGGTTACATGAAAGTTCCAGTAACGAACTGGAAATCAGCATCAAGACCTACTGGAACACTGGTTTTCTGTTGTGGTAGTGTGTCGTCTTTTTTTAACTATGATTTTTCAAAGTGACAATCTCCCTATTGCGTTTGCTGGTTGTAAAAGTAATATAACCTGAACATCCATTAATGGGGGTTGGTTCAATAGCTTATGATATATTTAGACATTGAGTAACAGTGTAGCCGTTGAAAGGAACGAGAGAGGCCTATTATGTGACTGAAATGAAAGATGCTCCTAGTAGAACAGGTGAAAAAAAGGAAGTTACTAAAGATTCTGGATAAAAGCCATGCTTCTCGTTGTAATTAATAATTAATGAACGATGGTATGAAAGAGAACTCGAAGGCTTATTATTGACACAGAACTTAGTGTTCTTCAGATGTTTTTATATGCGCTTGTCAATGTGTGTGGTTGTTGTATGTGACATAGTCAAGTATGTGCAGACTAGCAGGAACTACAATTGTTTGTGGCAGGAAAATTATTTATCATTTACAACAACTGCTGTTCCCCGAGAAGGGTCCTGGATTTGCTGACAAGGTAGGGGTGGGTGAGAGGGCGCAGATCGTACCCAGCTGGTTTGCTGTGCGTTAGGGAAGGATGGCGCAGGGGAGTGGAGGGAGAGAGGAGGAGGAGGGCTGTGGAGGGAGGGGAACAAGGAACAGGAAACTCCTGGGCTAGGGAAGGGGGTGCTCTTGAGGAGAGGAGAGGTGGGAAAGGACAGGAGTGATAGGCTGAGCCCCAGGTGATGTGTCACTCCCCCTTGACCCTCCGGAACTCTGCAGTAAGGTTTGCTCTGGTGAGGATTTAAAATTCTGCGTCCTGTTTCAAGGTTAGCACTGGGCAATAGCAGAAGCTGGGCACGGTCACATCTGAGTTTCCGTTATGTGACTTTTTCTTTCTTTTTAGAAGTCTAAGCCAAGAGAAGTGAAAACACGTCCATGCAAAAACTTGTATGTGAATGTTCTTAGCAGCATGATGCATAATAGCCAAAAAGTGAAAACAACAGATGAATGGTAAAACGACATGTGATACGTCCACATAGGGATATGGTATTCGGCAATAAAAAGGAGTGAAGTGCTGATCCATGCTACACCATGCATGAAGCTTGAAAACCTTACACTAAGTGAAAGAAGCCAGACACAAAAGTTCACATACTGTATGACTCCATCTATGTGCAATGTCCAGAATAGGCAAATCTCTAGAGAGAAAGTAAATTAGTGATTGCTGAGGGCTGGGGTGGGGGGAGTGGGTGGGATTAGTGGATGACAGCCAAGGAGTACGGGTTTCTTTTTTTTTTTTTTTTAAAGATTTTATTTTTTTTCCTTTTTCTCCCCAAAGCCCCCCGGTACATAGTTGTGTATTTTTCGTTGTGGGTTCCTCTAGTTGTGGCATGTGGGACGCTGCCTCAGCGTGGTCTGACGAGCAGTGCCATGTCCGCGCCCAGGATTCGAACCGACGAAACACTGGGCCGCCTGCAGCGGAGCGCGCGAACTTAACCACTCGGCCACGGGGCCAGCCCCACGGGTTTCTTTTTAGAGCAATGAAAATGTTCTAAAATCTATTGTGGTGATAGATGCACAATTCTGTGAACATACCAAAAAAAATTGAATTGTACATTTTAAATGGTTGAATAGTATGGTGGGTGAATTCTATCTCAATAAAGCTGTTTTAATAAGGAAAGGGAGGGAGGGAGGGAAGGAAGAAAAAAATTGGGAGCCAACTGTCGTTTCTTGTGATAAACCAGTGTCCCTCAAACTTTAACGCACATGCCAACCCCTGAGGACCTTTTTAAAATCCAGATTCTGATTCATTAGTTGTGGGGTAGAACCTAGGATTCTGCATTGCGAAGAAGCTGTCCGGTGATTCAGATGCTGCCAGTTGGTCCTGGACCACACTGATGAGTGAGTGTAGGCACCTCCAGATTGCCCATCACCCAACAGCCCCTGCTTAGGGGATGGGCCTATCTACAAGTGAGTGCCGTGTGACCCCATCTTCCAGCCACTGCTGACTCGCTCAGGAACGGACATCTGACCCAAGCTAGGCCTCCCATCGGAGGCTCCTGGGAATTGAGACTGGAACATTAAGCCAGTTGTGGGTTGTGTTGTCCAGGCTGAGGCAGTTAAAGTGGTGAAAGCCAGTCTGCAGAGAGAAGGCTGTGGAGAGAAGCAGAGTTCCTGTCTCTCACTGTACTTCCTGTCCCACATCCTTCCCCAAACATCTCCCTTCTGCTTGACACTCAAAGTGATGTGTCATCCCTCTGAATACCTCCGAGTGGTCACTGGTTTTCTTAACGGACATTTAAGTTGTTTGAAGTTTCCTGCTATTGCAAGTAGTGCTCTTGCCTAACATGCTTTGCACACTTGTCCAATTGTTTTCTTCAGTGAGTTTTTAGCAGTGGATTCCTACCAGAAAGGTCACATGCAGTTATATTCTTTTATAGTGTGAGAGCATGCACTGGTTTTACCACCTAAATTTTTGTGCCTTACATATATCATAATACAATGTGACAGTCTCTGAATAGAAGTTCTAGCTTTTGCTGAACTTAGCTCACATCCTTCAGCCTCTCAGGGTTGGAAGGGACCCTAGCAATCATCAAGGCCAACCCTGTGCTCACAGTGCAGCTCTGCGTTTCCACAGCATCCCTGCTGGCGCTCTGCAGGCCCGCTGGAACACTTCCCGTCACCTGGCCTGAACCCTCCCACGCACAGGGCTGCCCATTGCTTGCTTGCTTCCCTCATTGTTTGCTGGCTGGCTCAGGCCTCTCCTTTGGGAGCCACAGAAACATCATCCCTCTCCTGGGACAGCTTCTCAGATGTCTTACTTGGTAACCTTTTAAAAAGTTGTTTTCTTATTGTGGTAGAAAATGTATGACAAAATTTACCATCTTAACCGTTTCTAAGTGTATAGTTCAGTCGCTTTAAAATATATTCACATTATTGTACAATCTCCAGAACTTCTCATCTTGTAAAACTGAAACTCTGTACCCACTAAACAGCAACTTCACTTGGTAGCCTTTTGAAGCCCAGATGGAAATTGGGATTCTGAAAAGACACAATTTCCAGAGAATTATATATCATTTGATAACTGTAGTTCTAACTTTCCAGCTAAGACACGAAACAGAGATTACCTCAGATTTACCAGTACATGACGTTTTGATGTAGCTTTAAAAATAAACCATTATTCTTATCATTATTACCGTTATTATTATTATTGTCATGATCATCATTACAATTGGCAGGTGATATACAGAACTGATATCCTTACTCCCACCCCTGGCAATGGGATTGGAGAGCGGGGTCAGTAGAGGCAGAAGTGCGCGAAGATCAGATGCTGTCTTCATCTGTGCGGACTGCTGTAACAAAATGCCATAAGCTCGGTGGTTTATAAATAACAAATTTATTTCTCCCAGTTCTGGACGATGAAAGTCTGAGATCAGAGTGCCAGCATGGTTGAGTGAGGGCCCTCTTCCTGGCCTATGGCTAGTGTGTGAGTCTCCGAGGAGGCAGAGTAGGACCAGGAGATGTCACCTGCTTCCCCCAAGATAATCCTGTCCCTCAACACAAGTATCCTATCAATGTGGATCAAATTAAAGTTCCCGAATTTGGTAACTGAACTGTGGTAATGTAGGAGAATATCCAAAGTAAAGGCTCACATGCAACAAAGTACTAGGAGGCAAATGGCATGGTGCCTGCAGCCTTCATAGATGGCCCAGCAAAAAAGAAAACGTATCCAGGAGGCGAGAAGGGGAGGAAGGAACGCGAGAGCAAATGAGGAAACGTGAAAAATGGATGAATCTGGGTAGAGTATATGAGAGATTCTTGTACTATCTTAAAACTTCTGTAAATTTGAAATAATTTCAAAATAAAAAGTAAAAAGCAAACACAAATTTTTCTGAAGGGAGTTTTGATCCCTGTCATATTAAGGAGATGAGGGTTTCCTCCATGTGGAAGGATCAAAGAACGACCTAATGTACTTTTTTCTAGAGCATTGGTTCTCAAAGTGTGGCCTCCAGATCAGCAGCATCAGCGTCACCTGGCGTTTAGTAGGTGCAAAATAAATATTTCTCCTTAGGGCCACAAAATTGGGAGCCAGATTTATATTTCACTGATTTTTTTTTTAGGATTGGCACCTGAGCTAACAACTGTTGCCAATCTTTTTTTTTCTTTCTGCTTTTTCTCCCCAAATCCCCCCAGTACACAGTTGTATATTTTAGTTGTGGGTCCTTCTAGTTGTGGCATGTGGGATGCCGTCTCAGCGTGGCCTGAGGAGTGGTGCCATGTCCACGCCCAGGATCCAAACCAGTGAAACCCTGGGCCGCCGAAGCGGAGCGTGGGAAGTTAACCACTTGGCCACGGGGCCGGCCCCTGAAATTTTTTTTACCATGTGTACTTACTTCCTTTTCAAAAAAGGTTAATAAAATCAATGTAAATAAATAAATATCGGTTCCCTTTTCCCTTTCACAAAGTAGCTGAGTGAGAGCTGGAAATGACTGTAGGGATCTTAAGGAAATGAGGGCCCAGAGGTTACACAGCTTGCACAAGTTACCCCAAACAGCTCTGTGACCCTGGTTGCTTTATTTTTTTATCTGCCATAAATAGAAGGCATTATAACAATGATAAAAGTAAAACAATGTTACTAAATTTAAAATAATGAAATACAATCTACTTTCCAACTCTATGGATTTGCCTATTCTGGACATTTCATGTATATGGAATCATACAATATGTGACTTTTGTGCTGGCTTCTTTCACTTAGCATGTTTTTGAGGTTCATCTATGCTATAGTATGTATCAGGGCTTCATTCCTTTTTATGGTTGAATAATATTCCATTATGTGTATAACGACTTTTTTTTTCATTTTGTTTATCCATTCATCCATTGATGGACATTTGGGTTGTTTCCACCTTGTGGCTATTGTGAATAGTACTGCTGTGAACACTTGTATACAAGTTTTTGTTGGAATCTCTGTTTTTAATGATTTCGGGTACATGACCCTGGCCTCTTGATTCCCTCATTGCTTTGCCTGCCAGCTGTTGCAGGTGTACAGTCGTGTTGTGTACAACACGATCTTTGAAAGACACCAGCAGGTATCCACCTGCTCTCCCAGAGGATAGCGCTGTAGTTGTACATTTTGTCCACAAGGTGGTGCCTACACTCAGAAAATGCCTCCTCAGCCAGGTTCTTCAGGCTGCTTGAAGTTCCTTGTGTCCTCATTCAGCCAGGGGCTGCCCATTTCCTCTTGGGCACTCAGCGAGGCTCAAGGCAGAAGCAGCAGTTTACACCCAATACTCCTGTGACTGACCCACATCCAAATACCCAGAGAGATTAGGTTGTTCATAACCTGAGAACTTTGCTTTTGCTTCAGACAGCTACTTAAGGTTCTCACTGGTTCCTGGCACTAAAAGCACAGAGATTAACAAGTGTCTAGGATGTCAAAGTCTACATTATAGACCTTTCTTCATAGCTAGCATTTCCTCTGTTATTCATCAGTGTAAAGAGCGGATTCTCTTACAATCACAGTGAGTCTGATTCACAGGGCTCAGAGGCGGGAAACATTACATTTCTCTGTTTTTTCCAATTTGCCCCAAATGGGTTCTTGGCAACACTTTTTGGAGCACTATAGGGATCCCACCAGTGACAGGGATATCCTGTTACTGCCGACTGGTCATAAAATCCTAGTCTTCTCATTGAGGGACACTTATTTCAGTGTGAACAGTTGTATAATGATTAGATTTACTCCTATCTAATATCTAATCTAAATGATTAGATTTACTTGTATTTCATCATTTTAAATTTAGTAACATTGTTTTACTTTTATCATTGTTATAATGCCTTCTGTTTATGTCAGATAAATGCTATTGTTTAATGTATGGCAAAGTTTTTAAAAATTTGTCTAAATAAGAGTTGATTTAAAGAAAAAAGTAAATGATAGTACAGGTATGTGCATGTATGACAAAAATTGTGTAGCGCTATTCAAATAAGTCAGATTAGTCTTTAGTGGAGTAGGGATCGTTTATCAAACATGGCTGAGCCTGAGGGAAATAAGGCCAGGGGTCAACCAGTGAGCTTTATCACTCCCTGACAGTATCCGCAAAAATTATACAGAAGGCATGTTTTTCTTCTTAGGAAAGGATAAAGGAATCTGTGACCCAAAAATGATCACAAACTATTACTGCGATTCAACTCTTTTTGCTCCAATTCTGCTGTTCCCCAAGGAATCTTTTGATTCCCAATTTACTAACACTAATTACTGATTCACCAGGTACCTTGACTAAAGGATGGCAGTTTTTAGGTTCAAAAGATCTGGTTACTTGGAAATACAGACCTCACTTAAAATGAGTAAATTGACATCTGGTTCCCAAATTAATCTCTTATGAAATTGGTTCAGCATGAGTGGGTCTCATTTGGTCTGACCACTTTTTTATTTTCCTTTTTATTAAGATGATGATATAATAATGAGCTGGGACAATTATTTAACTTATTTAATTTATATCTATCATTCATCCCATTTTTCTAGAACAGTACAAGTTTTTTTTAAATTGTTTGGCTAATTCTCTATCCAATTACTTTTTTTTATTAAGATTATGATAGTTAACAACCTTGTGAAATTACTGTTATACATTATTGTTAGTCATGTTGTAGGTGCACCACTTCACCCTTTGTGCCCTCCCCCCATCCCCCCTTTCCCCTGGTAACCACCGATCAGTTCTTTGTCTATATGTTAACTACCACCTATGAGTGGAGTCATACAGAGTTCGTCTTTCTCTATCCGGCATATTTCACTTACCATAATACCCTCAAGGTCCATCCATGTTGTGACTGGGACGATTTTGTTCTTTTTTATGGCTGAGTAGTATTCCGTTGTATACATATACCATATCTTTATCCAATCATCAGTTGATGGGCACTTAGGTTGCTTCCATGTCTTGGCTACTGTAAATAATGCTACGATGAACATAGGGGTGCATGGGACTCTTGGAATTGCTGATTTCAGGTTCTTTGGATAGATACCCAGTAGTGGGATGGCTGGGTCGTAAGGTATTTCTATTTTTAATTTTTTGAGAAATCTCCATACTGTTTTCCCTAGTGGCTGCACCAGTTTGCATTCCCACCAACAGTGTATGAGGGTTCCTTTTTCTCCACAACCTCTCCAACATTTGTCACTTTTTGTTTTGGATATTTTTGCCATTCTAACAGGTATAAGGTGATATCTTAGTGTAGTTTTGATTTGCATTTCCCTGATGATTAGTGACGATGAACATCTTTTCATGTGTCTATTGGCCATCCGTATATCTTCTTTGGAGAAATGTCTGTTCATGTCCCCTGCCCATTTTTTGATCAGGTCTGACCACGTTGTTTTAATTTCTTTTTACTGAGGTAATATTGGTTTATAACATTATATAAATTTCAGGTGTACATCATTATATATTTTGATTTCTGTGTAGATTACATCGTGTTCACCACCCAGAGACTAATTACAATCCGTCACCACACGCATGCCTGATCACCCCTTCCGCCTTCCTCCCTCCCCTCTTCCCCTCTGGTAGCCACCAGTCCAATCTGTCTCTGTGTGTTTGTTATTTTTATATTCTATTTATGAGTGAGATCATACAGTATTTGACTTTCTCCCTTTGACTTATTTCGCTTAGCATAATACCCTCAAAGTCCATCCGTGTTGTCACAAATGACAAGATTTCATCTTTTTTTTTTTGAGGAAGATTAGCCCTGAGCTAACTACTGCAAATCCTCCTCTTTTCACTGAGGAAGACTCGCCCTGAGCTAACATCCATCCCCATCTTCCTCTACTTTATACGTGGGACACCTACGACAGTATGGCTTGCCAAATGGTGCCATGTCTGCACCCAGGATCTGAACTGGCGAACCCTTGGCCGCCAAGCAGCGGAACGTGCAAACTTAACTGCTGCACCACCGGGCCGGCCCCCAAGATTTCATCTTTTCTTATGGCTGAGCAGTATTCCATTGTGTATATATCCACATCTTTATCCGTTCGTGATCTGACCAAGTTTTTGAACTTAAAATACTGAGGCAAGTATATCTTTCCCAGTTTACCTCCCCCTCTCTGAGGACGGGGCTGGGAGGTCTTGCTTAAGTGTCATCTCTAGTGCCTAGTAAGGGCCTAGCACAGGGCCTGCCACAGGTGGACAGACCACAGAGATCTGTTAACTACACGCAGGAAACAAAGGCTGTTTTACCCACAGTAGGGGACGGGCGGGAGTTGTATATAACATGACATTCGCACAGAGGAGTTGACATACCTGTTGGCAGTGTTTCCTTGGGTTATCGAGATGGAAGAAGAGTTACCCAAAAAGTGAAGAGCAGCATTGTTTTTAATGAGCTTTAGTCCAGAATACAAAGCAAGGTGCTAGCTATTGCCTCAATATTAATACAATTTTAAACAATGGCTTTTTCTTCCCCCATAAAGGCAAGTTACAGAAGTGTATCAGATGGACAGGATGAGACATTCACTGAATCTATTTTTGAAAAATCACCCTGAAGGCTAGTAGCACTCCTGACCTCAAACCCACCCTATTTATTGATTCAAATTCTGGGACTTTCTTGATCCGAGAGATTTTGTGGGAGAATTTCTCTTTTGAGACTTTTAGCATGCAAGCGTCCTTTTTCTTGGTTTTGTTGCTCATCTCACTGAACTTTTGTCACTGGGTGAGTAAGGAAGCCGGCGTGGTTCTTTATGAGTTCTTCTGAGGAACTTTGATTGTGACCTGGAAGAGAGTACAGAGAAGGTGTTAAATCTGCATGTTTCCCTGGCGTCTGCAGGCACCCTCAGCTGGGTGTTGCCCGCCTATCAACAGAAGGGCTCGCCTTACTTCCAACATCTCAATCCCCCTCTGGCCAATCCCAGGAACTGCTGGAGCTCTGTTCTGTATGAGATCACACTCTGCCTCCCTCCCCTTAACCCAAACATTTGTGACCGTCCCGGGGTGGAGGGGGTTGGGGTTGCTACTGGCATCTAGCAGGTAAAAGGCAGGGATGCTGCTCAACATCCTACACGGCACATTCCCAACTCAGCCCATTTCTCTTTTCTTTAAAGATTTTATTTTTCCTTCTTCTCCCCAAAGCCCCCCGGTATATAGTTGTATAATACGTTGTGGGTCCTTCTAGTTGGGGCATGTGGGACACCGCCTCAGCATGGCTTGATGAACGGTGCTAGGTCCATGCCCAGGATCCGAACCGGCGAAACCCTGGGCTGCTGAAGCCGAGTGTGCGAACTTAACTACTCGGCCACCGGGCCAGCCCCTCTCTTTTCTGTGACTATCACTTGCAAGTATGTTTCCTGGCTAAACTGTAATTAATGTTCATCGTAGAGAGAAAATCATTTTCACTTTAGTGTCTTTCTTTTTTCATAAAGATATCTGAGTATCTATATATACGCATATATAGTTTTTAACTTGGACTTACACTACATATATTACTTTGTATCTGCTTTTTTACTTTAAAAGATGAGCATTTTCTATATCAAAATTCTGCAAAACTATTTTAATGGCTATTAACTACTCCATGATTTGGGTGTTCCATAATTTGCATCTGATTTCTCCCTCTTAGATAACGCTGTGATGAATATTTCTGGAAATAACACTTTCCTTGTATTTCTGCTTAGTTCTTCAGGCTATATTCCTACCACTAAAGTTGGGTATGGATATGGGTATATTTATGGCCCTTGACATCTAATGCCTCGTAGTAACTTCATTCTCATTAGAAGCTTTTCCTCGCTGCTTTGCCCTGCTGGGTCTTTCCTCCCTCTCAGGTTTTACAGGAACTTGGTGTACAACAAAGCCCAGCGAAGGACTATGCGGGCATAGTAGTGGTCGAGTCTCAGTTCCTTCTCACAGGACAGAGCAGAGACTGGGCCGTTACCCTCTTTTGTAGCTTCTCTGGCTTAAAACAAGAAACTAGTGATAAATACTGATGGACTTTCATGACGGAAAGGGCTGAGAAGGTGCCCATACTCACAGTTTTCACCTCGGTGTATGCCTGCAGGCCATACTCTCCCAGCTCCCGGCCGTTCCCAGACATCTTGTAGCCACCAAATGGTGACTGGGCCCCAAACACGTCATAGCAGTTGATCCTATAGTTTGAAACAAGTTTTCAGAAGTAATTCAAAGGGAATCCATGTCACACCCCTTGGGCCTCCTGTATCACTCTAAAATTTTATTGAGAAAAAATGGATGGGTAGAACCATAGTAATAATGAGCCATGTAGGAGTCCAAAGCATGCCGCATGAAATAAAGCTGTCAATCATCTTTATCCTTCATGATGTGGTCACAGATGGATCTCAGTAACAGGGTGCACCACGTGATAGCTTCCCATTCTAATGAATCATTTTTGCTCACTAGGTGCTAAACTTCTCTTGCCATTTTTTAAATGTATTAAATTTTAATTGCATTTGAAACACCATTCTAAAGTGTACAATTCAGTGGTTGATAGCGTATTCACAGTGTCGTTCAAGCCATCACCACTAACTAATGCCAGAATATTTCTGCCACCTCAAATAAAGAATATTTCTGTCACCCCAAGAAGATTATCATGAATGCTTGGCTATGAACATTCGGGGACACTTTTTCGTGTGCACTTAGGTTTTTATTTCTCTTGGGTATATACCTCCAAGTGGCATTGCTGGGTCCTGTGGTAATTCTACATTTAACTTATTGAAGGACAGCCAGACTGTCTTCCAGAGTGGCTGCAACATTTTACATTCCCACCAGCAACATGTGAGGGTTCCAGTTTCTCCACATCCTCACCTACACTTGGCATTTTCTGTATTTTAAAATCGCAGCCATCCTAATGGGTGTGAAGTAGGTGCTAAGCTTTTAAAACTTGTGTTACAAGTCTAGGCCCTCGGCTCTGGTCTCCTGCCCTTGTGACAGCTTGGTAAGGAGCCCCAGCCATCCATCTGCTTCCCCAAGAACAGCTGCACAGGCATATGCACTGGAGGGCAGCTTATTCTCCTGGAGGGCGGGGGGCAGGAACTCTCTAATCTCTCTGCTGTACCACACCCTGACCCAGGAGGAACTGAGCCCAGCACCCCTGGGATGTGAGCACTGGGTTCCAGAACATCCTGGCTTTGGGGATCCCTCCTGGGTTCTGAGGGGCCATGGGAGGCTCTTACCACACAGTGCCAGCCTGGAGGGCTTGGGACAGATAATTGGCTTTGTCCAAGTCCTTTGTGAAGACAGCTGCGGCCAGCCCATACTTGGAATTGTTGGCTCTCCCGACGACTTCCTCTATGGTCTTGAACTTCAGGATCTGCATCACTGGCCCGAAGATCTAGGGGAGAGAGCAGAGTGGGAGGGTGTGGCAGACAGGGAACCCTCTTCTGTCCAGCTTTCACAGCGCTGAGCAGATGATTCCAGATGTGGTCACAGCCCCAGACATGCCCCGACAGTTCAGAGAGAGACGACAGCCCCCAAGCTCACTGGAACGCAGAGGGAGGGAAGCTAATGGGGACTGGTTACCATCTGTGTGCTGCGTGCTTTACACACCTTATCTTATTTCTAAATAGGCCTGCAAGGTGGGGGTTCCTGGCATGTTACACAGAGATTTGGTGTCAAAGAGGTTAAGTCAGTCGTTCAGCAAGGCACACAGGAGACGCTAAAGAACCAACTGTGAACAGGGTCTCGGCTCTCAAGACATACCAGGTTATCTGGTACTTTCCCTGCCCATTCCTGGAGTCAGCCGTTTCTTCAAGGGGTCCTGGGTCCCTCCAGTGGAGAATGGGATTTAGAAATGAAGACATGGGAGTCAGGTGTGCTGGCTGCTGTTGGGGTGTGGCTGCTCTCAGCAACCTCAGGGGACAGCACTGGGGGGAAGGAGCTGTAAGTGATCACAGTGTAATCAGTGATGAGAATGTACCTATTCCCAGCAGTGTAAGGAGTTGGGGGAGCCCTGAGGAGCTACCTGGCCACACTGGGTTGAGGGAGGAGGGGAATGAGGGAAGGCTGCGCAGAAGTGACAGTCAAGCTGTGATACGACAGGAGCAGAAAGTGGCCAAACCAGAGTGGGGGTGAGGAGCAGGGAGGAAGAGGGAAATGGAGTTCAAGGTACAAGCACGCCCAGTGCCCCTTCTCACGAGATCCCCTTCTCCACTAAAAGGAACTGGGACTTCTTGAAGAAATGGCTGATTCCAGGACTGGAGAGTATCAAGACGAAGGTGGGAGAAGACTGCCAGCTCATCATGGTTAGACCAAGGACTGTGAGACAGCATCATGTGCTTCAGGCACTGGCAAAGCAGAGGCACCCACTCTCCACCCTTCCAGAAAATTGATATTTGAGATTTTAAAAAAAGCATCAAAGTATTCCTGATGGGAAAAGAGAACTCTGTTGGACTTTCTTACTCTGATGTTGCATACTAATATTATTTCATTTTGAATTATATATGAAAAGGGATGACATTATAATATTTTTTCTACTTAGGGCCCCTAAAGGGCTTAATCCAGCTGGGGGAAGTGGAGCAAGTCTGAACTCTGTGAGGGCAGAAAACACATTTTGGATACCTTTGGACCCCCAGGGTCTGAGACTGGCACATAGTAAGCATTAAATAATTATTTGTGAAATGAGTGCATGAGACAGAGCTTCTGCTCTGTGTTCATGAGTGCCAAGGGGGAGTACACCAAGGGAATCTCACTATAGGGGAAGTCAGCCCTTTGGTCTCATCCAGTGTCCTGCTTATATGAAGACCACAAGAAAGGCCAGGCAAAGTCATTCCTTGACTCATGGCTCAGAGGACCAGAACACGATGGGCCTGTAGTCTATGCCAGCAAATTTAGAAGATCTCCAGACAGTGGGTGGACATAAGAGGCTGAAGAGAAGAGTGATGAGATCAGATGTGAACTGTAAACAATTTGTCCTAAGCATAGAGCCAGGATTTGACCCAAATACAGCTGTTGGGTCACAGTGTCAAGATGCCGGACTGAACTGTCCACTGCTCCTCCTAAGAACATTCCCCAGAGTGCTGGCCCCGTGCTAACCTCCTCCTTTGCGATTGTCATGCCATCTTGCACATCTCCGAACACAGTGGGCTGGATGAAGTAGCCACGGTCAGCAGCTGCCCCTCCACCACACAGCAGCTTCGCCCCCTCTTCCTTCCCAGATTTGATATAGCCAAGGACCTTATTAAACTGAGTTTCATCCACCTGTGAGATAAAGAGCCCAGAGTTAGAGATGCTAGAGCCAGACCTCTCCTAGCTTCAGGCTTAGCACACCACACTGGCAAGGAGACAACTAGGAAATGGGCCAAGGCCATGAATAAGCAAAACTGGACAAGGAAATAGGAATGGCCAAAAACCTAAGAAAAAAGGTTCAATCACAACCTCATTAGCCCTCAAAGAAATGCATATCAAACCCATCGTTTTTATTTTTCAACTATGACATTACTAAAAATTTTAAATAGTAAGAAAATACATTGGTGGTAAGGATATATTACATACACTGTTATACTGATAGAAGGGCTGTTATACGTCAATTATATCTCAGTTTAAAAAATGGACTGTAACCTGGTGTAGCTCTTTTGGCAAGTGGTTTATTAATATTGGTCAAAAAATTAAGTACTCACACCCTTTGACCCAACTATTGAAATTCTAGGAATTTATTCTACATGTGACAAAGGGGCCTGAACAAGGAATCACTGGGGAGCACTTTGTAAAAGTAAGAAACAGGAACAATTCTAAGTACACATCAGTCGAGGGGCTTGTTAATATAATTACAGTTCATCCATACTGTGTCATCATTAATAATAGATCTGTGAACTAACTGACACAGAAAGATAGCCTAAGATATTCTGTAAAGAAGGGGAAAAGCTTATAGAACAATACATAGTATATAATCCTATTTTTGTTAAACTTAGAAAACATAACTCTGTGTGTGTGGTTACCTGTGAGGAATGGACATGGAGGGGAGCACGGGGGTCTTATTTTTTACTTTAAATACTTTATTAAATTTTGTATACAAATTTGTATTACCTTAATAATTAAAGAGCCACGAACCACAAAGAAAAACAGGAGAGAAAAAGAGAGGGATTCATAGCAACACTATTGACAATAGCCAAAAAGTGGAAACAATCCAAGGATCCATCAACAGATGGGTGGATAAAGAAAATGTGGTACATCCATTCAATCGAATAGTTTTCAGCCATAAAAAGGAATGCACTATCAAGTCACAAAAAGACATAGAGCAACATTAAATGCACATTGCTAAGTAAAAAAAGCCAGGGCTACTCTTCCTCAAGCAAAAAGAGGAAGATTGCCAACAGATGTTAACTCAGGGCCAATCTTCCTCACCAGAATAAAAACCAGTCTGAAAAGAAAAAAAGAAAAAGCCAGTCTGAAAAGGCTACATACTGTATGATTCCACTATATGACATTCTGAAGAAGATGAAACTATAGCAACAGTAAAAACATTAGTGGTTGCCAGGGGTTGGGAGGTAGGGGTGGGGCATAGAGGATTTTGAGGGTAGTAAAACTTCTCTCTATGATATGGTCATGGTGGATACGTGTCTTTATTCATTTGTCAAAACCCATAGAATGTACAACACCAAGAGTGAACCCTAAGGTAAATACACTGTGGACTTTAGTTAATAAGAGTTTATCAGTATTGGCTCATCAATTATAAAAAATGTACCACACTAATGTACGATGTTAATAATAGGGGAGGGGCCGGCCCCTGGCCAAGTGGTTAAGTTCACGGCTCTGCTTTGTCCGCCCAGGGTTTCGCCAGTTTGAATCCTGGATGTGGACATGGCACTGCTCATCAAGCCATGCTGAGGTGGCATCCCACATGCCACAACTAGAAGGCCCCACAACTAAAAATACACAACTATGTACTGGGGGGCTTTGGGGAGAAAAAGGAAAAATAAAATCTTTAAAGAGGAAAAAATAAATAAAATAATAATAATAATAATAATAATAGGGGAAACTAGGGGGGTGGGGGCGGAGGGATTAGGGGATATATGGGAACTCTGTACTTTTTGCTTATTTTTCTATAAACCTAAACTGTTCTAAAAAATAAAGTCTATCAATTAAAAAAAAAAATAATTGCTGCCTTGGCCAGCCCTAGAGCCTGGGCAGTGGACACCAGCAATGCAGACACCCGCAGGAGGATGGAGCCTGCAGCAAGGCACCCATGGGCCCCAAAAGTGGGCTCAGGGCCACGTGGGCAGGGACCTGTGGGAGCTGGGAGCATTCCTGACCCCTTGAACTCTTCAGGCCTGGGAGGGGATGGCTGGAGGAGGCCAGCGCAGGGCCCTATGGAGAGTGAGCGCAGGGCAGGCTGGGTCTAAAGACATGCTGGAAAAAGGACCAGGACATGAGAGGAAATGGTGGAGAGAAGCACTGTGTTTCTTTTTATTATAATTATTACTGACAATAGTTTTATTAATTAAAATGAATACACCCTCATGGTAAAAAAGAAAAAAAAAATGTTTAAATCCAACAAACAGCTCAGAAGAGTATAAAGTGAAATAAAGTCCTTCCACTAGCCCTGCCATGGCCCTCTGCCCCACCCCACAGAGAGAACCATGGCTAACAGGGCCGGGTGTGTCCAGGCAGAGGCATTTTTATGGTGGCCAAGGTCCAGAAAACACACCTTCCCTTCTGGACAGACACTCCTAGTATTTATTATGTGTGCCAAATTTACAAAGTGCTTTCACTATTAATTTCCACTTCACAGCCACCCTGCGAGTTAGGAAGGGCGGGCATTAAAGATGAGAGAATGGTGGCTCAGAGAAGGCACGTGGCTTCCCAGGGACAGACAGCTCGGCACATGGCAGAGCTGAGACTTGAAGCCAAGCCTGCATGACTCCGGGTTCAAGGCCCTTTCTGCTTCCCCACGTTACCTCCGGACACTCAGACCTACCCCCAGCTGCTAGGATTACCTGTGGCCCCTGCTCGGTCTGGCTGTCAAAGGGGTTCCCAACCACACGAGACTGGGCCCGGGCAACGCTGCGCTCCACAAACTCAGCGTAAACATCCTCCTGCACAAAGGTCCGGGAACCTGCACAGCAGCACTGGCCCTGGTTGAAGAACAGAGCGAAGTGGGCCTGCTCCACCGCCCAGTCCACTGGGGAGGCAGAAAGGCGTGTGAGAAGAAGAGGACGACAACCCTGACCCTGGTGGCTACCTAACCCCTTAACCTGTCCACGCCACCAGCAGCATTAGGGCCTGCTGGGTGCCACAGCCCGTGCGGGAACAAGACAGACCCGATTGCTCCCTTCTCGAGTGTGGAGACACAGAGAGCAGCAGTCATACCCGCTGCAGTAATGGAGCCGAGGGAGGCCGGAGGCCCAACCCAGCCGACCAATGGCGGTGAGGGAAGGCTCCTTGAGGAGAGCAAGTCTGGGAGCTCCTCAGCAGGACCAGGAAAAAAGATGTGATGGAGGAGGAATAGTCTGGTCTGAGAAAGCATGAGGCACGGCTGGGCAACTAGGCAGCTCAGCCGGGCTGGATTATGGGGAGCAAAGAGGAGAGATGCTGCAGAGAGGCCGAGGTGAGGCCATGCAGGCAGAGGGCACGCTGAGCAGTCTGGCCTTCATCCTGAGGCCCTGGGGGCAGAAACCGATTCCGATGGACACTGAGGATTGTGGAAGTGAGTGGAACACAGTATGGATAGCTAGTGCTCCTTCAGTGCAGACCTCCTCCCCATGAAAACTCACTGTCAGCATCTGACATGATGATGTTGGGGCTTTTTCCTCCCAGCTCCAGGGTCACTTTCTTGAGGTTACTCCTCCCTGCAGCAACCTGGATTAGGTGGCCAACCTGCAGGAAAGCAGAAACAGACACGCTCTCCATGGGGAAAAAAGAACCAAGTGCTCTGAGAGACACAGAACAGAGGACCCCAGCACGTGAGGGAGTAGCTGGATTACCACAGACCTGGAGAATTTCACCAAATCTGGTCATCGCTGCCTCACCCTTCTGAGATTCTAGGATGACAGTGACAATAACAACCTGAGCAGAGTCATAGCTGTGTGGTTTCTATTTACTAAGTGCCTCCTACATACCAGGCACTGTGCTAAGTACTTTGTGTGCATTAAGTTCAACCCTTACAACGGCCTCAGAGGGAGGGCGACTCTTTTCCTTGATTGAGAAATGCAGGAGCCGTGGCTCAGAGGGAGGGCGACTCT